>NC_091382.1:9541419-9563919 GCF_038502225.1 Cherax quadricarinatus
TGCAATGGTCAGGGAATACCTGACAGGAAAGAAGAAACGTGTGTTGATATGTGACGAGGTATCTGAGTGGGTGCATCTGTCGAGAGGGGTTGCACAAGGGTCAGTCCTAGGTCCAGTGTTGTTTCTAGGGTCAGTCCTAGGTCCAGTGTTGTTTCTAGGGTCAGACCTAGGTCCAGTGTTGTTTCTAGTGTCAGTCCTAGGTCCAGTGATGTTTCTAGGGTCAGTCCTAGGTCCAGTGTTGTTTCTAGTTTATGTGAATGACATGACAAAAGGGAGAGATTCAAAGGTGTCCCTGTTTGCAGACGATGTGAAACTAATTAGAAGAATACAAGTGAACGAGGATCAGGTCCTAAGAGGAGAGGTTAAGGGAAATGGAACTGACGACAGTTTGATAGGGATGACATGATAACGACATAAAATATCAAATGGCCTATGTGTCTTAACTACCAACGACATAAAATACTGAGAGGAACTGACCCTTTATTTCTGTGTCCCATCTCTGGAACATCCTGTCTCTGTCCACCTTGTCAAGTCCTCGCAGTATTTTGTATGCATCCTGTCCTCCAGTGTCGTCAAGCCGATTTCCCTTAACCTTTCTTCGTAGGACATTCCCCTTAGCTCTGGGACTAGCCTTGTTGCAAACCTTTGCACTTTCTCTAATTTCTTGACATGCTTGACCAGGTGTGGGTTCCAAACTGGTGCTGCGTACTCCAGTACGGGCCTAACGTACACGGTGTATAGAATCTTGAACAATTACTTACTGAGGTATCGGAACGCTATTCTCAGGTTTGCCAGGCGCCTATATGCTTGGCCAGCAGACATACACTGAGAGCTTGCCCGGCAGACATACATTGAGACTTAGCCAGCAGACATACATTGAGAACTTGCCCAACAGACATACATTGAGAACCTGCCCAGTAGACATGCATTGAGAACTTGACCAGCAGACATACATTGAGAGCTTGGCCAGCAGACATACACTGAGAGCTTGGCCAGCAGACATACACTGAGAGCTTGGCCAGCAGACATACACTGAGAACTTGCCCAGCAGACATACATTGAGAACCTGACCAGCAGACATACACTGAGAGCTTGGCCAGCAGACATTGAGAACTTGCCCAGCAGACATAGAGAACTTGACCAGCAGACATACACTGAGAGCTTGACCAGCAGACATACACTGAGAGCTTGACCAGCAGACATACACTGAGAGCTTGACCAGCAGACATACACTGAGAGTTTGACCAGCAGACATACACTGAGAGCTTGGCCAGCAGACATACACTGAGAGCTTGGCCAGCAGACATACACAGAGTTTGGCCAGCAGACATACACTGAGAGCTTGGCCAGCAGACATACACAGAGCTTGGCCAGCAGACATACACTGAGAGCTTGGCCAGCAGACATACACTGAGAGCTTGGCCAGCAGACATACACTGACAGCTTGGCCAGCAGACATACACTGAGAGCTTGGCCAGCAGACATACACTGAGAGCTTGGCCAGCAGACATACACTGAGAGCTTGGTCAGCAGACATACACTGAGAGCTTGGCCAGCAGACATACACTGAGAGCTTGGCCAGCAGACATACACTGAGAGCTTGACCAGCAGACATACACTGAGAGCTTGGCCAGCAGACATACACTGAGAGCTTGGCCAGCAGACATACACTGAGAGCTTGGCCAGCAGACATACACTGAGAGCTTGGCCAGCAGACATACACTGAGAGCTTGGCCAGCAGACACACACTGAGAGCTTGGCCAGCAGACACACACTGAGAGCTTGGCCAGCAGACACACACTGAGAGCTTGGCCAGCAGACATACACTGAGAGCTTGGCCAGCAGACATACAGAGAGCTTGGCCAGCAGACATACACTGAGAGCTTGTCCAGCTGACATACACTGAGAGCTTGGCCAGCAGACATACACTGAGAGCTTGGCCAGCAGACATACACTGAGAGCTTGGCCAGCAGACATACACTGAGAGCTTGGCCAGCAGACATACACTGAGAGCTTGGCCAGCAGACATACACTGAGAGCTTGGCCAGCAGACATACACTGAGAGCTTGGCCAGCAGACATACACTGAGAGCTTGGCCAGCAGACATACACTGAGAGCTTGGCCAGCAGACATACACTGAGAGCTTGGCCAGCAGACATACACTGAGAGCTTGGCCAGCAGACATACAGTAAGAGCTTGGCCAGCAGACATACACTGAGAGCTTGGCCAGAAGACATACACTGAGAGCTTGGCCAGCAGACATACACTGAGAGCTTGGCCAGCAGACATACACTGAGAGCTTGGCCAGCAGACATACACTGAGAGCTTGGCCAGCAGACATACACTGAGAGCTTGGCCAGCAGACATACACTGAGAGCTTGGCCAGCAGACATACACTGAGAGCTTGGCCAGCAGACATACAGTAAGAGCTTGGCCAGCAGACATACACTGAGAGCTTGGCCAGCAGACATACACTGAGAGCTTGGCCAGCAGACATACACTGAGAGCTTGGCCAGCAGACATACACTGAGAGCTTGACCAGCAGACATACACTGAGAGCTTGACCAGCAACATCACAACACTTCACAGTCCACTCTGAAGCTTACTGCTGAGGACTCTTCTTCTTGATTAAGGACTATCCTAAGGACTGTCTATCTTGATTAAGGACTGTCAATCTTGAATAAGGCCTGTATCTTAATTAAGGACTATATCTTGTTTAAGAGGTGTATTTCCTATTATCTTGGTGTTTAAATCAAGGATAGTATAGCAGGGCGAGGTTTCAACGCGGTAAAGGTTAAGGTGAGGCGTTCCCCAAGGTACCACCACAACACCAGTTCAATTCTTATATATATTGTTCTTTGACAACATGAACCTAATGAGAAGAATAAGTAGGGAAGATGATGGAAATAGGACACAGAAAGACTCTTAACAAGATACAGGGGTGGTCAAGTAAATGGCTACTGGAGTTCAACCCAAAATGAGTACAAGATAATGCAAACCGGAGAGAAGAAACCATGAACTGACTGTGAGAGATTTAACATAAAACTCAAGGAGGAAGCTCATGGAGTGAACATCACACCCAACATATCACCAGAGGTTATATAAATAAACTACACAACATCAGACTATGTGAGGTTAGTAAACCTCGTAAATCTCTTTGAAAAGTTCAATAAAATATCTTTCAAGCTTCCATTAACTACATACATCAGGTCTCTCATGGAAGATGCAGCATCAATAGGGAACTTACACTCATCCAAGCTTGTTTGTAATCTCAACAAGGCCCAAAGGTTTGCAAGAATATTGTTCGCATCGCTATTGGGCCGTGCGGACGTGCTGCGCAGTAGCTCCTGATTGAGTTGGCTTTTGCGCAGTGTTGACGTGTACTTGGCTCTGTGAAGACCTGTTTGCGCGCTCTCTAGAATTGAAGCAAGATGCCCTCCATCGAGCAACTTTACCAACAGCTTAAGGAAGAATTGAGGTTGGCGAATATGGAAATTCGGCGACTGACCGAGGAAAACAAAAAGATTTGGAGTAGTCCTCCTGTTTTGAGTCCTCAGGTCAAGAAGGGAAACTGGTCAGTGGCTGGACAGCAGGGAAAGAAGTTGACGATCAAGAAGACGAATGGAAAGGTAGAAACGATGAAGAAGAAAGAGACTGCCGTGGAAACTGATGTGGAAACATCCAATACATTCTCAGTGCTACCCGACGAATGTGAGTCGACTACTGGGAACGTCACGACGAAAGACATTAAGGAAGGTACGAATATTGTTGTTGTTGGGGATAGCCAAGTTAGGTATATGGATAGGGCGTTCTGCTTGAAGGACAGGAGTAGGAGACAGAGTTTGCTTTCCTGGGGCTGGGATGGAGGATATTGTTAGCCGTCTGGATGACATCATGAGAGGTAATGGGAGCAATCCTATTATCTGTCTCAGTGCTGGAGGCAACGATGTTGGCAGACGTAGGAGTGAGGACCTGATTAGCAGGTATAGGTCAGCAATAGAAATAATTAGAAGTAAGGGTGGGAACCCTCTCATATGTGGTATTTTGCCAAGGAGGGGAGTTGGAAATGAATGGTTGTCCAGGGCAATTGGTGTCAATTGCTGGCTGGACAAATACTGTAAGGAAAATGCGGTAACATTCATTGACAACTGGGACCTCTTCTATGGCAGAAATAACATGTATGCTAGGGATGGGGTTCACTTATCTAGGTGTGGGGTGGGAGCACTGGCAACTGCAGTGGAGGGAGCAGTTAGGACTTTAAACTAGGAATAGTTAGTGGTATGGGTTTTGGCAGGAAAACAGTGAAGTCCCAGTGTAGTAATATTACGAGTTCTAGGGGAACTAGTAATAATAAGGACGAGATAGATATTGAAAAGCCAGGGACCTTGGGTGATAAGGACAGTAATAGGTTTAGTAGAAAAATAGAAATGAGCAGGAAGGGTAAAGAGAAAGGAGAGTCTTTAAATGTTTATTATGCTAATTGCCGTAGTGCTAGGAATAAGATGGACGAGTTGAGATTAGTTGCTAGTGTAGGTAACATTGATGTATTTGCCTTAACTGAGACGTAGTTTAATTCAAAAAGTCGGGACATGCCTGCGGAATGTCATATTCAGGGTTTTAAATTGTTCCAAGAAGATAGAAGTATTGGGAGGGGGGGTGGGGTGGCATTGTATGTCCGAGATCGCTTGAACTGTTGCATAAAAACGGGTATTAAGTCTGAAGTAACACATACAGAGTCTGTTTGGATAGAATTTTCAGAGGGGCATGAAAAACTGATTTTAGGAGTGATATACCGTCCCCCAAACTTAGATCGGGACCAAGGGAAACTACTATGGGAGGAAATTGTTAAGGCCACAATGCACGATAATGTAGTAATTCTAGGAGACTTTAACTTTAGTCATGTTGATTGGAATTTCTTGACTGGGAATTTAGAATCATACGACTTCTTAGAAGTATTTCAGGATTGTTTTTTGAAGCAGTTTGTGACAGAACCTACAAGGGGAAATAACCTGCTTGACTTAGTTATGGCAAACAATGAATCCCTTGTTAATAATTTAGAAATTTCAGAGGAACTGGGTGCTAGCGACCACAAATCAATTACATTTAGCATTGAATGGAAGTATGATAGTAGGGATAACTCAGCAACAGTCCCAGATTTTCGCTTAGCAGATTACGATGGGCTTAGAGAACACTTATCATCTGTGGACTGGGGTAACGAAGAGAGCTATCAATATGACAGTTTTCTGAACACTATACATGCTGCTCAAAGAGCGTTTATCCCATATAAAGAAATTAGATCAAATAGAAATGACCCAAAATGGATGAATAATAGGCTCAAATATCTACTAGGGCATAAGAAAGGAATTTATAGGCATATCAAAAGAGGTGAGGGTCATCTTATGAATCAGTATATTGACATAAAGAGGGACATTAAAAAGGGGATAAGAAAAGCTAAAAGGGACTATGAAATTAAAGTTGCTAGGGATTCTAAAACTAACCCAAAAAGTTTTTTCCAGGTCTATAGAACAAAAGTTAGAGATAAGATAGGTCCCCTTAAAAATAACTATGGGCATCTTACTGACAATAGAGAATGAAATGTGCTCGATTTTAAATAATTATTTTCTCTCAGTTTTTACACAGGAAGACACTAACAATATTCCAGTAATTAATTTTTACAGTGGACTAGAAGAAGATAAATTATGTAACATCACAGTCACTAGTGAGATGGTTGTGAAGCAGATAGACAGACTGAAGCAAAATAAGTCACCGGGTCCTGATGAGGTTTTTTCAAGGGTTCTTAAGGAATGCAAAATGGAAGTCTGTGAACCATTAACTAATATTTTTAATTTATCTCTTCCAACAGGTGTGTCTGATATGTGGAAGATGGCTAATGTAACTCCTATTTTTAAAACAGGGGACAAGTCGTTACCGTCAAATTACCGCCCAATAAGCCTGACCTCAATTGTAGGCAAATTACTAGAGTCAATTATAGCTGAGATTATAAGAAGCCATCTCGATAAGCATAGCTTGATTAATGATACTCAGCATGGATTCACAAGAGGCCGGTCTTGTCTAACTAATTTATTAACTTTCTTCAGTAAAGCTTTTGAGGCTTTTGACCACAATAAAGAATTTGATATTATTTACTTAGATTTTAGTAAGGCTTTTGATAGAGTTCCGCACCATAGACTGTTATAGAAAGTGGCAGCTCATGGCATTGGGGGAAAAGTGCTCTCGTGGATCGAGTCATGGCTCACTGACAGGAAGCAGAGAGTGTCCATAAATGGGGTTAAATCCGAGTGGGGATCTGTAACAAGTGGCGTTCCACAGGGATCAGTCTTGGGCCCGTTGTTGTTTATAATATATATCAATGATTTTGATGAGGGAATTACTAGTGATATGAGCAAATTCGCCGATGACACAAAGATAGGTAGGATAATTGATTCAAACGTAGATGTTATGGAACTTCAGGAGGATTTAAACAAACTCTACTCTTGGTCAGAAAAGTGGCAGATGCAGTTCAATGTAGATAAATGCAAGGTTCTGAAGCTTGGGAGTGCCCATAACCCTAGTACTGTAAGTTAAATGATGTAGAACTTAGCCATACAGATTGCGAAAAGGACTTGGGGATGAATGGTTCAGAGAACCGACATGTTGATAAATTAGACACATGTGCAACTCTTGGGTATCTTTATTGAGGAAACGTTTCGCCACACAGTGGCTTCATCAGTCCATACGTAGGAGAAACTTGAAGAACAGGAGAAGAATGAGGTAATCAGTCCCTCAACCTTGAGTCGATGTGTTCACTCCATCAATCTTGAATAGAATACGGCATATCAGCGGAGAAGCAGCTTATAAACCGTATGGCAGGAGAGGTGCAGCAGTCATAGGTCGTGTCACATTTGTTCAATGTGGAAGTAGGTCGTGCCCAAGAATTAGGCAAGCGAAGAATTCCTAAGTATTAAGATCCCAAGAAGTTGCAGTGTCTGACAGATTTGTAGATGAATGGTTCAGAGAACCGACATGTTGATAAATTAGACACATGTGCAACTCTTGGGTATCTTTATTGAGGAAACGTTTCGCCACACAGTGGCTTCATCAGTCCATACGTGGATCAGTTAGTGTGGGTCAGCTAGCGTGGATCAGTTAGTGTGGGTCAGCTAGCGTGGATCAGTTAGTTTGGGTCAGCTAGCGTGGATCAGTTAGTGTGAGTCAGCTAGAGTGGATCAGTTAGTGTGAGTCAGAGAGGGTGGATCAGTTAGTGTGGGTCAGCTAGCGTGGATCAGTTAGTGTGGGTCAGCTAGCGTGGAACAGTGCGGGTCAGCTAGCGTGGATCAGTTATTGTGGGTCAGTTAGCGTGGATCAGTTAGTGTGGGTCAGCTAGCGTGGATCAGTTAGTTTGGGTCAGCTAGCGTGGATCAGTTAGTGTGAGTCAGCTAGAGTGGATCAGTTAGTGTGAGTCAGAGAGGGTGGATCAGTTAGTGTGGGTCAGCTAGCGTGGATCAGTTAGTGTGGGTCAGCTAGCGTGGATCAGTGTGGGTCAGCTAGCGTGGATCAGTTAGTGGGGGTCAGCTAGCGTGGATCAGTTAGTGTGGGTCAGCTAGCGTGGATCAGTTAGTGTGGGTCAGCTAGCGTGGATCAGTTAGTGTGGGTCAGCTAGCGTGGATCAGTTAGTGTGGGTCAGCTAGCGTGGATCAGTTAGTGTGGGTCAGCTAGCGTGGATCAGTTAGTGTGGGTCAGCTAGCGTGGATCAGTTAGTGTGAGTGAGCTAGCGTGGATCAGTTAGTGTGAATCAGAGAGGGTGGATCAGTTAGTGTGGGTCAGCTAGCGTGAATCAGTTAGTGTGGGTTAGCTAGCGTGGACCAGTTAGTGTGGGTTAGCTAGCGTGGACCAGTTAGTGTGGGTCAGCTAGCGTGGATCAGTTAGTGTGGGTCAGCTAGCGTGGATCGGTTAGTGTGGGTCAGCTAGCGTGGATCAGTTAGTGCGAGTCAGAGAGGGTGGATCGGTTAGTGTGGGTCAGCTAGCGTGGATCAGTTAGTGTGGGTCAGAGAGGGTGGGTCAGTTAGTGTGGGTCAGCTAGCGTGGATCAGTTAGTGTGGGTCAGCTAGGGTGGATCAGTTAGTGGGGGTCAGCTAGCGTGGATCAGTTAGTGTGGGTCAGCTAGCGTGGATCAGTTAGTGTCGGTCAGCTAGCGTGGATCAGTTTGTGTGAGTGAGCTAGCGTGGATCAGTTAGCGTGAGTCAGCTAGCGTGGATCAGTTAGTGTGGGTCAGCTAGCGTGGATCAGTTAGTGTGGGTCAGCTAGCGTGGATCAGTTAGTGTGGGTCAGCTAGCGTGAATCAGTTAGTGTGGGTTAGCTAGCGTGGACCAGTTAGTGTGGGTTAGCTAGCGTGGACCAGTTAGTGTGGGTCAGCTAGCGTGGATCAGTTAGTGTGGGTCAGCTAGCGTGGATCAGTTAGTGTGGGTCAGCTAGCGTGGATCAGTTAGTGTGGGTCAGCTAGCGTGGATCAGTTAGTGTGGGTCAGCTAGCGTGGATCAGTTAGTGGGGGTCAGAGAGGGTGGATCAGTTAGTGTGAGTCAGCTAGCGTGGATCAGTTAGTGTGAGTCAGAGAGGGTGGATCGGTTAGTGTGGGTCAGCTAGAGTGGATCAGTTAGTGTGGGTCAGAGAGGGTGGATCAGTTAGTGTGGGTCAGCTAGGGTGGATCAGTTAGTGTGAGTCAGAGAGGGTGGATCGGTTAGTGTGGGTCAGCTAGGATGGATCAGTTAGTGTGAGTCAGCTAGGATTGATCAGTTAGTGTGGGTCAGCTAGGGTGGATCAGTTAGTGGGTCAGCTAGGGTGCATCAGCTAGTGTGGACCAGCTAGGGTGCATCAGTTAGTGTGGACCAGCTAGGGTGCATCAGTTAGTGTGGACCAACTAGGGTGCATCAGTTAGTGTGGACCAGCTAGGGTGCATCAGCTAGTGTGGACCAGCTAGGGTGCATCAGTTAGTGTGGACCAGCTAGGGTGCATCAGTTAGTGTGGACCAGCTAGGGTGCATCAGTTAGTGTGGACCAGCTAGGGTGCATCAGTTAGTGTGGACCAGCTAGGGTGCATCAGTTAGTGTGGACCAGCTAGGGTGCATCAGTTAGTGTGGGCCAGCTAGGGTGCATCAGTTAGTGTGGACCAGCTAGGGTGCATCAGTTAGTGTGGACCAGCTAGGGTGCATCAGTTAGTGTGGACCAGCTAGGGTGGATCAGCTAGTATGGATCAGTTAGTGTGGACCAGCTAGGGTGGATCAGCTAGTATGGATCAGTTAGTGTGGACCAGCTAGGGTGGATCAGTTAGGATGGATCAGTTAGTGTGGACCAGTTAGGGTGGATCAGTTAGGATGGATCAGTTAGTGTGGACCAGCTAGGGTGGATCAGCTAGGATGGATCAGTTAGTGTGGACCAGCTAGGGTGGATCAGTTAGGATGGATCAGTTAGTGTGGGTCTGAGAGATAATACTCACCCACCTCACACCACTCACCTAGACGACCCACAGAGGCAAGAGTCACTCTCTAGCAGCTGCACCCTTCTCCTCTTTCATTATCCTCTTCTGCTCTCATTCCCTCTCCTTCCACTGTGTACCTTGCCTTTCACTACAGTCAGTCCCTTTTATTACCTGACTCCTTTTTCATTTCCCTCGCATAGTCTTTCCTTTTACTTTCATCTGACAGGTTTTATTTCCTGTTTCATGGCATATATATATATATATATATATATATATATATATATATATATATATATATATATATATATATATATATATATATATATATATGTCGTGCCGAATAGGCAGAACTTGCCATCTTGGCTTAAATAGCAACGCTCATCTTGCCATATAGGACAAATGAAAATTTGTGTATGCAATAATTTCGCCAAAATCATTCTGAACCTAACGAAAAAAATATATTTCACTGTGTTTGTTTAGTATTAAATTATTGTAAACAAATCTAAAATATATTTAGTTGGATTAGGCTAAAATAAATTGCGCTTGTTATAATAAGGTTAGGTAAGTTTTCTAAGATTCTTTTGGTGCAAAATTAAATTTTTTTACATTAACATTAATGAGAAAAATATATCTTTAAACGTATAAGAGAAAATTTTCGAAAGGACTTAATTTTAAATGAGTTCTTGCTAATTGACCAGTTTTACATATTCGGCACGACACACACACACACACATATATATATATATATATATATATATATATATATATATATATATATATATATATATATATAATATATATATATATTCTAAGGTTCTTTTGGTACAAAGTCATTAATTTTTACATTAACATAAATGAATAAACACGTATACGAGAAATTTTTAGGAAGGACTTAATTTTAAATTTCTTGCTAACTGACCACTTTTACCTATTCAGCACGACATATACATGTATATATCGCAGACAGGTGATCCTAATAATGCAAGACAAGCCACGGGAGAGTGGAAATCTTTAGCTTAAGTAAACCATACCCCCGGCCGGGATTGAACCCGCGGTCATAGTCTCAAAACTCCAGCCCGTCGCGTTAGTTTAGCTTAAGTACTTTCACACTTCTCAGTGCGTCATCAGGAGCTTATTTAATGTTGCAACGGCAGCAACTGAAGTTCCCCCTGAAGGGAGGTTCCTTGACGTTGGTGAGGGGCTCTTGATCTACGGAACTGGATCTGTGCTCCAGTTACCTGAATTGGAGCCTGAATGCCTTCTATCCCCCTACATCCTCTGCCTAATCCCTACGGGTTTAGTGCTCACCATAACTATAATAATAATGACTCACGAAACCGTAATGACACGATTGCAAACAAACCATACCACGGGGGGGGATAGAACCCCTTCCTATGGTGTAGAAATATACCTAGTTGGATGAATCTTATTGTCCAGTGGCTAACGCGACGGCCTGGAGTTCTGAAACTCTCTGACCGCGGGTTCTATCCCCACCCGTGGTATGGTTTGGTTAATAATCTGAATTCATCATAACATTCACACTTCATATTTCTCTCAAACATTACATCTCCAGTGGCTTCAGCCTCCTCCTCCTCTTCGCTGCAACGTTGAGAGCCCATGCCTCACACCTTCCTCTCCTCACTATATGTGTTGGTACCACCATACCCTGGTACATTCCTTTATGCCTCCAAAAACTTTTCTTTCCATAACACTCAACACTTAAAATACTTGGAATTATAAACACAAGTTCCGCCCACACAGTGGGCTTTATCAAGTGTATGTATGTATAATGTTAGCCAAGACCGTAGTCCTGGCACGGGTCTCAATCTTGCGATGACCCATCTCTGGCTCCCGAGGGAGAAAGGTTTCTACAATGATGCGACGTATGCTGCTCAAGCACTCTTCTGGTCAGTTCAACACCATATGTACTAACTGTGGATACTAGCGAGGAGGAGGATATGTCGTTATCACGGGTAACAGCTTGTCTGGTTCGTTGACTCCATGGTACACTAGTGTGGCCGCAGTCATCTCTGGGTCCTCTTCGGGAGGGAATATCACTCCTAGTTGCCTGCGGAGTGTCTCAGTAACTTCGCACTCCAGAAGATAGTGTGTTAGGGGCCGCTGGACAACGTGCTGACAGTACTGGCACATCTCCTCCTCAGCCCTGTCTACCATCATCTTGGCTGTGGGAAAGCCCAAACGAAGCCGATGGATGGCGGTACACTGCGCTCTGGACCAGCTTCTATCATATGGAGGGGGTTCTCCCTGAGTCGCTGCTGGGTACCACTGTTGAGATGGGGTATCACCTAAGACCTCCCCCATAAGTTTCGTGGCTCTGGCAGCCATCAGTTTGGTCTGTCGTAGGCTGATTGGGACAGTAATCCCAACATGTGGATAGTCTGTTGCTGCCTTGGCTGCATCATCTGCCGCCTCATTTCCCCGGATGCCAGCATGGCTGGGGATCCAGTTCAATGTCGATCTGTTACCCTGAACTTCTAAGGCTGTCATTATGCTCAGGATCGATGTGATGAGGTGAACATTGTCCTGTGGTTGAGGATGGGAGAGGGCATTGATTGCAGAGGTGGAATCAACATGTATGACAGGTCGGAGGCGATGTCGTAGGGCATGTGACAATGCCTGCTGAATCGCCACCAACTCAGCTTGAAGGATCGTGCAGTGGTCAGGGAGTCGCCAGACTTGTGTGTGACCATTGTGGTACAGTCCAGCTGCTGCTCTCTTCCTGTCAGGGTCGACAGAACCATCTGTGAAATACACTGCACATGTGCCTCCCTCTGCCAGTGCCATGCTTGTCTCAGCATGATTGCTGAGGGTGTCGTGACTGCAGAGACGCTTAGAGATGGGTAGCTGCATGATGCAAACATCGGCTGGATCTGGGCGCCAGGGAGGTGGTGGATGGTACCCAGCAACAGGAAGGTCACAACTCTTCTCAAGGAGTAGTTGTATAGGCAGCAGCTTCCGCCCAGCAGCACAAAACGAACGAATCCAGTAGTCCGTGAAGAGTGTGGGATCTTGTGTCATGGTTGTTAATATCAGTCTCCTTAGTGGGGTACCTTGCTGCCGGTGCAGAATCGTGGCCACTTTGCAGGCGTTTATGTATCTTACTCTGTAAGCCAAGGAAGGAAGCCGGGCCTCAGATCTGAGACATACTGTGTTGGTCCAGATGGGGGCCCCAAGCATAGTTCTTATCGCCTGATTTTGTACGACCTCCACCCTTTGCCTGCTCTGCGGGAAGAGATGAGCTAACGCCGGTGCACCGTAGTCAATGAGCGAGCGTATAGCTTGTATATAGTACAAGCGAAGTACATCTTTGCTTGCCCCTGCACGGTGCCTCGTCATGGCTCTCATGGCGTTGAGTCTGAGTAGATCACGTGACCTGACATACTCGGCCTGTTTCTGAAAGGTCAGCTTTTTATCAATGTAGATTCCCAAGTACAGGTAGGAGCCTGTCCACTCAAGTTCTATATCCTGAATACGTAATCTATTCACAGGATCTGGTCCCTTGAACATCATTGCAAGAGATTTCTCGGCCGAGATCTTGAGGCCTAGTTCCTTGCAAGACTGCGTAATTAGGTCCAAAGCTCTCTGAGCCTGTCGTTCTAAATTGCCTTTCCCATTCACTACGAGTGCAAGATCATCAGCATAGCTGAGGAGCTGTGTACCACTATGAAAGGGAAGGCTCACAAGTTCCTGCATAAGGATGTTAAACAGGGTAGGACTGAGCACACCTCCTCGTGGCGTACCGTTTTCCAGGGTTTTAAAGGAAGAGTAGTGTCCCTGAAAGCTGACACAGGCCTGCCTGCCCCTAAGGTAGGACTCTATCCAGGCCAGGAGGCGTCCTTTGATTCCCTTCTGAGCTAGTATTGCCAGAATTGTTCTGGGGCTGGCTAGCTCAAATGCCTTCTCAAGGTCGAGGTAGACGACGATACTAGATTTTTTGTTACTATCAGCAATCTGGCTTAGTAGAGTGGTTATGCACTCTGCTGTACCCACTCTTTTGGTGAAGCCAAATATGTGATGATGAGAGGGTCCAAGTTTCCATAGGAGGCGGTTTAACACCATCCTCTCAGCAGTCTTGGCTAAGCAGCTGGTCAGCGATATTGGTCTCGTACTGCCTGGGTCCTTGGGCTTTGGAATTGGTACGATGGTAGCTTTCTTCCAAGCTGCTGGGAGTGTCCTGGCCCTCCACGACTTGTTAATGACGTCTAGTATGGCCTCCCATCCACTCTGCCCAGCCCGTGCAATCATGGAGTACGTAACACCATCGATGCCCGGGGCAGTGTCACCTGTGTTCTTTATGGCACGTCGGAGTTCCAAGTCCGTGAGGTCTTCATCATCAAGTGGAAGTTACGTGAGTATTTATAGGATGGAGTCAGGTTGAGAATGCTGCATGTGACAATCTACCGAGTAGGGTTGATAGAGTCTAATACCTTGGGTAGCTTGGAAGACAGATTGGATAATTATATGAGTAGACCTTCCGCAGTGTTCCTCCATTCTTATGTTCTTGTGGAAATAAATGGTATAAAATACCGAGACAATGGAAATATAAACACATATGCAGTATAATGTGATCCTTTATTGACTACGTTTCGCCCACACAGTGGGCTTTTTCAAGTCACGAACAGATCTACCTGGGGTGTTGTTGTTGTTGTTAAAGATTCGCTGGTATTCTCCCGGCCCGGGCCCTTCCACTTGGTGGCCCGGCACTGGCTCCCTGTCTAGGGAATGTCTGAGACCTAAGTCTCCCATGGGAGGAGGCACAAGTACCCCCTTATCTTGTGAGCTACAAACTCAGGCTCTGGCACCAACCCTGCCCTAGAAGGGCAAGGCATGGTGTCGATCGTGCTAGCGCTGTGCTCTCCTGTGTGGAGTGTCGTGTGTTGGTGTTCATTTTCATTCATTCATGTTGATTAGCCGGTACTCCCGGTCCAGGTCCCCTCCAGATGGCGACCCGGCAGCGGCCCCCCAGGTGGGGGGTGACGATCATCTTCTTTCCTCTTTCTTGGCCCTCCGGTTGGAGGGTGTCGTCTTCCATCCCGCGCTGACCTCCCCGAAGAGAAGCGCAGTCCGACAGAGGCAGCAGTTACAGGGTCGATTTTAGCCACACCCCAGTTTTAGCGGACATTCATGGACAGTCGTGCTAGAGGAGGGTACCGTCTTCAAGGTCCCCAGTCTGAAGCATCCTGAATTTCCTCTTTGAGGTGTACTCGACTTCCACAAGGTGTTGGGTGTTGGCAGCGAGTAGTCTGGTCATGTCTGCAGTGGTGTATGTAACAGCTTGGTCGTAGGTATACTTGACTGTTCCGTCCTGGAGGCGCTGATGGACCTCTGAAGACAGCATTGTGTTCTTATACTGCTTGGTTGTGTAGAAGTATACACCCTTCAGGTATCGAACTTGTTGTGGTGCAGCAGTGTCAGTGGCACCGTGAGGTGCATTCGCAGTTTCTTGTGTTTTTGCTTTCTTGGCTGGTGGCTGAACTGGTGAAGGCGAGATTTCCGACTGGTCAGTTGCTCTAGCAGTGGATGCAAGCGGTAGTGGACTCTCATTGGTGGGGTTTGCCGACGTCTCAGTGGTCTCTGATTGGTCCATCTCTGTGTCTAGTGGAGGTTGTGACAGCGGTGGAGCAGCGGTGACGCTGGCACAATTTGCAGTAGATTTTAGGATCTCAGTGGAAGGTGGTGATGCAGGGAATGTGAGGCCAGGCATATTATTTAGTTTGAAAAGTTCATTGATGGTGGTGTTGAAGGAACCAGGCTCAGATGCATTCTGTACATGAGTATACATAATGCACTAAAGAATCTTGGTGGAGTCGGCAGTAGGTGCTGGCAGGGAAGTGGTGGGAGCAGCTTGCGTGGCATGTAGTATCTTGGTAGTGTCTGCTTGAAGCTTGGCGATAGCAGAATATGTGGTTGCTTGTGCGTTAGGTTTCTTTTGTTGTTGTTGTTTCTTGAGTATGTCTCTTCTGGTAGGGCACCTGGCAGCAAGAGTATGGTGGTCATTCTTGCAGTTCAAGCATTTAGGTGGTGAAGCAGTAGTGCAATTCTTGAAGTCATGACCCTCACGGCCACAGGTGAAGCAAAACTTCTTGTCCTTGGTAGGACAATCAGTTGTGGTGTGTAAGTATGAGTAACAATTATAGCACTGTGAGATATGTTGGAATTTCTCTGCTTCGATGAAGGCTGGGTTGATGTGGAAGAAGTGAATAGCCAGGCCCTCAACGAGAGCTCTGGCTGCCATGTTGACGTCACTGAAGGTGACCTTCAGCATGGATGAAGCATTGGGTATTTTAGTAATGAAGTCCACCTTGGCCCAAGGGTACTTTGCTTCGATAGATGACTTGATTTCTTCAGTGGCCTGTACAGTGATAAGGTTGTCGCTTGAGGAACACAGTTCTCCTGGCCCTCAGTGCTGGGGAAGTCAAGACAAGAAATCCCTGGTCTCGTAGAGTGGTAGTAGCAGTAGTGGTAAGTAGTTTCTCAGCCTCCTTGAGCGATAAAATCGCATTACATTTGACTTGTCTGGAGTCACTCTCTCAGACACACGAACCACAACTGATCACCCAGACTGTTCTTACTAAAAACTTGCATATAAAACCTCACAGGATAACCCAACATCTCCCAGAGTGTAAACACAATCTTAAAATTTCATTAACAAAGCGCTAATTAAAACTTCCAAGATATTATAGAAAGTTAGTAACATCTCGCTCTCAGCTACGTTATACGTCCTAATTTATTTTTACCCGTACAAGGAAAACTTTATTCAGATTAATAATTATTAAACTTTAAGTTCCCAGGTAAATGCTTCCATTTTTTTTAGAGACGTGATGAAGGACTTTTAAAATAATGAAAAACCATTTAGTTGTTGCTGACGGTGAACATTGCTTATTAAATGGCTTTTCAAATTATTGTAATTTAATTAAAAATTATCACTATTATTGATATTATTAATTATATATTTTATAATTATTATTTTTACTACTACTAATAATTATTATTATTGTCAAGACAACTTTTCTGACCTATATTCTAGTTATAACGACCTGTTTCCTATAGCGGGGCTTAGTGTAGCAAGACTCAACTACTGGTCTGTGTTATTGGTGTAGATGGTGGTGTTGTTGGTATAGATGGTGGTTGTGTTGGTATAGATGGTGGTGGTGTTGGTATAGATGGTGGTGGTGTTGGTATAGATGGTAGTGTTGTTGGTATAGATGGTGGTGGTGTTGGTGTAGATGGTGGTGTTGTTGGTATAGATGGTGGTTGTGTTGGTATAGATGGTGGTGGTGTTGGTATAGATGGTAGTGTTGTTGGTATAGATGGTGGTGGTGTTGGTGTAGATGGTGGTGTTGTTGGTATAGATGGTGGTTGTGTTGGTATAGATGGTGGTTGTGTTGGTATAGATGGTGGTGGTGTTGGTATAGATGGTGGTTGTGTTGGTATAGATGGTGGTTGTGTTGGTATAGATGGTGGTGGTGTTGGTATAGATGGTGGTGGTGTTGGTATAGATGGTAGTGTTGTTGGTATAGATGGTGGTTGTGTTGGTATAGATGGTGGTGGTGTTGGTATAGATGGTGGTGGTGTTGGTATAGATGGTGGTGGTGTTGGTATAGATGGTGGTGGTGTTGGTATAGATGGTGGTGGTGTTGGTATAGATGGTGGTGGTGTTGGTATAGATGGTGGTGTTGTTGGTATAGATGGTGGTTGTGTTGGTATAGATGGTGGTGGTGTTGGTATAGATGGTGGTGGTGTTGGTATAGATGGTGGTGGTGTTGGTATAGATGGTGGTGGTGTTGGTATAGATGGTGGTGGTGTTGGTATAGATGGTGGTTGTGTTGGTATAGATGGTGGTGGTGTTGGTATAGATGGTGGTTGTGTTGGTATAGATGGTGGTTGTGTTGGTATAGATGGTGGTTGTGTTGGTATAGATGGTGGTTGTGTTGGTATAGATGGTGGTTGTTGCAACCCCTGAATGGGTTACAATGATTATTATGTATATATAATGTATATTACCTTTTCATTTAATTTTATATTGCTTATATTTGCGATAATAGCTAAATCGTAAATATATGACTTTATATTATTATTTGACTGTTATATTGTTATTTGACTTATGTTGTTAGGATGTACATAATATGTGCTCAGTTCAAGTCTTGATTGTCAAACTACTGTAATTATCGCTTGTCGCTCGTTATACTGCCGGCTTCTGAGCTGTGCTGTCCACGGGGCTATCACGTGATCGAGGGGGTGGTGTCCTCACCTCTCGTGAAGTATTCAGTCTGCTCTAGACTCGCTTGGTGGTTGGACAGATTGTCTGTCTCATTATTCTTGTTAGTTCTGTAGAACTCTGTTCACAGAACATTGTATAGACTTAGTGATTTTCGACGTTGTACTGAGGTTGTGTGTCGCTTAGACACTCTGAACATCTCAGGTCCCTAGCTATAGCTTCTGATCTAATTTTGTACTGGTTTCTGTGTATTATCACAGTCGGGTTTTTCCTATGCTGAACTTAGATTCAGTAGTATGGGAGTTTTGTAACTTTTGTGGAGGATCTGCTGATGGTCCCTACTTAGTGTCGTTATATTATCTCCTTGATCCTGATTGTGTCGAAGTCGCTTGTTATATGGCTATTGGGCTTAGCATTCTTTTCATTGTTCAAGCAGACTGTTCTGGTTGCCAGTCGGTCAAGAAGTTAGTTTATGTGAGGACTTTGTCAGTCACTTGTTTAAGTCTAGTCGAGTCGTGAGACATAGTGAACTACTTAGAGCACTTACACGCATACACAAACTTACTTGTACATATTTGTAATATCTTATTAAATGTTAATGTACCTGACGGTACTTAAGAATTATAAATGTGATATGTGCTTTCAGCACAATAATACTGAACTCGAGAGATTGATTTTATTTTGATTGCTGTGATTAATTTAATTTAATTTGATAATATACCTCTAGACTTAATAAAAATTATTAAATTTTAATTTCTCTAGTTAGTAGCCTACCAGTTGTAATCCTGAAGCACTATTGAATAATACTGAATTTTAATGGATAATTGGACAAGGATACTGACTACTTGTTACGAAAACCCAGTAACAGGCTGGATGCTAGAAGGGCAGTCCTTTCTAATATTCACTGGAGATCTCTAAGCTTTTAGAATCGCGTTTTTTGTAACAGTGGTTGTGTTGGTATAGATGGTGGTTGTGTTGGTATAGATGGTGGTTGTGTTGGTATAGATGGTGGTTGTGTTGGTATAGATGGTGGTGTTGTTGGTATAGATGGTGGTGGTGTTGGTATAGATGGTGGTGGTGTTGGTATAGATGGTGGTGGTGTTGGTATAGATGGTGGTTGTGTTGGTATAGATGGTGGTTGTGTTGGTGGTTGTGTTGGTATAGATGGTTGTGTTGGTATAGATGGTGGTTGTGTTGGTATAGATGGTGGTTGTGTTGGTATAGATGGTGGTGGTGTTGGTATAGATGGTGGTGGTGTTGGTATAGATGGTGGTGGTGTTGGTATAGATGGTGGTTGTGTTGGTATAGATGGTGGTGTTGTTGGTATAGATGGTGGTTGTGTTGGTATAGATGGTGGTGTTGTTGGTATAGATGGTGGTTGTGTTGGTATAGATGGTGGTGTTGTTGGTATAGATGGTGGTGTTGTTGGTATAGATGGTGGTGGTGTTGGTATAGATGGTGGTGGTGTTGGTATAGATGGTGATTGTGTTGGTATAGATGGTGATTGTGTTGGTATAGATGGTGGTGGTGTTGGTATAGATGGTGGTGGTGTTGGTATAGATGGTTGTGTTGGTATAGATGGTGGTGTTGTTGGTATAGATGGTGGTGGTGTTGGTATAGATGGTGGTGGTGTTGGTATAGATGGTTGTGTTTGTATAGATGGTTGTGTTTGTATAGATGGTGGTGTTGTTGGTATAGATGGTGGTGGTGTTGGTATAGATGGTGGTGGTGTTGGTATAGATGGTGGTGTTGTTGGTATAGATAGTAGTGTTGTTGGTATAGATGGTAGTGTTGTTGGTATAGATGGTAGTGTTGTTGGTATAGATGGTGGTTGTGTTGGTATAGATGGTGGTGGTGTTGGTATAGATGGTGGTGTTGTTGGTATAGATGGTGGTGGTGTTGGCATAGATGGTGGTGGTGTTGGTATAGATGGTGGAGGTGTTGGTATAGATGGTGGTGGTGTTGGTATAGATGGTGGTGGTGTTGGTATAGATGGTGGTGGTGTTGGTATAGATGGTGGTGTTGTTGGTATAGATGGTGGTGGTGTTGGTATAGATGGTGGTGGTGTTGGTATAGATGGTGGTGGTGTTGGTATAGATGGTGGTGGTGTTGGTATAGATGGTGGTGGTGTTGGTATAGATGGTGGTGGTGTTGGTATAGATGGTGGTGGTGTTGGTATAGATGGTGGTGGTGTTGGTATAGATGGTGGTGGTGTTGGTATAGATGGTGGTGGTGTTGGTATAGATGGTGGTGTTGTTCGTATAGATGGTGGTGTTGTTGGTATAGATCGTAGTGTTGTTGGTATAGATCGTAGTGTTGTTAGTATAGATGGTAGTGTTGTTGGTATAGATGGTGGTTGCGTTGGTATAGATGGTGTTGTTGGTATAGATGGTGTTGTTGGTATAGATGGTGGTGGTGTTTGTATAGATGGTGGTGTTGTTGGTATAGATGGTAGTGGTGTTGGTATAGATGGTGGTGTTGTTGTTATAGATGGTGGTGGTGTTGGTATAGATGGTGGTGTTGTTGGTATAGATGGTGGTGTTGTTGGTATAGATGGTAGTGTTGTTGGTATAGATGGTAGTGTTGTTGGTATAGATGGTAGTGTTGTTGGTATAGATGGTAGTGTTGTTGGTATAGATGGTAGTGTTGTTGGTATAGATGGTGGTTGTGTTGGTATAGATGGTGTTGTTGTTATAGATGGTGGTGTTGTTGGTATAGATGGTGGTGTTGTTGGTATAGATGGTGGTGTTGTTGGTATAGATGGTGGTGTTGTTGGTATAGCTGGTAGTGTTGTTGGTATAGATGGTAGTGTTGTTGGTATAGATGGTAGTGTTGTTGGTATAGATGGTAGTGTTGTTGGTATAGATAGTAGTGTTGTTGGTATAGATGGTAGTGTTGTTGGTATAGATGGTGGTTGTGTTGGTATAGATGGTGTTGTTGGTATAGATCGTAGTGTTGTTGGTATAGATCGTAGTGTTGTTGGTATAGATGGTAGTGTTGTTGGTATAGACGGTGGTGTTGTTGGTATAGACGGTGGTGTTGCTGGTATAGACGGTGGTGTTGTTGGTATAGATGGTGGTTGTGTTGGTATAGATGGTGGTGGTGTTGGTATAGATGGTGGTGGTGTTGGTATAGATGGTGGTGGTGTTGGTATAGATGGTGGTTGTGTTGGTATAGATGGTGGTGTTGTTGGTATAGATGGTGGTTGTGTTGGTATAGATGGTGGTGTTGTTGGTATAGATGGTGGTTGTGTTGGTATAGATGGTGGTGTTGTTGGTATAGATGGTGGTGTTGTTGGTATAGATGGTGGTGGTCTTGGTATAGATGGTGGTGGTGTTGGTATAGATGGTGATTGTGTTGGTATAGATGGTGATTGTGTTGGTATAGATGGTGGTGGTGTTGGTATAGATGGTGGTGGTGTTGGTATAGATGGTTGTGTTGGTATAGATGGTGGTGTTGTTGGTATAGATGGTGGTGGTGTTGGTATAGATGGTGGTGGTGTTGGTATAGATGGTTGTGTTTGTATAGATGGTGGTGTTGTTGGTATAGATGGTGGTGGTGTTGGTATAGATGGTGGTGGTGTTGGTATAGATGGTGGTGTTGTTGGTATAGATAGTAGTGTTGTTGGTATAGATGGTAGTGTTGTTGGTATAGATGGTAGTGTTGTTGGTATAGATGGTAGTGTTGTTGGTATAGATGGTGGTTGTGTTGGTATAGATGGTGGTGGTGTTGGTATAGATGGTGGTGGTGTTGGTATAGATGGTGGTGGTGTTGGCATAGATGGTGGTGGTGTTGGTATAGATGGTGGAGGTGTTGGTATAGATGGTGGTGTTGTTGGTATAGATGGTGGTGGTGTTGGTATAGATGGTGGTGTTGTTGGTATAGATGGTGGTGGTGTTGGTATAGATGGTGGTGTTGTTGGTATAGATGGTGGTGGTGTTGGTATAGATGGTGGTGGTGTTGGTATAGATGGTGGTGGTGTTGGTATAGATGGTGGTGGTGTTGGTATAGATGGTGGTGGTGTTGGTATAGATGGTGGTGGTGTTGGTATAGATGGTGGTGGTGTTGGTATAGATGGTGGTGGTGTTGGTAT
Source organism: Cherax quadricarinatus (assembly GCF_038502225.1). Classification (NCBI taxonomy): domain Eukaryota; kingdom Metazoa; phylum Arthropoda; class Malacostraca; order Decapoda; family Parastacidae; genus Cherax; species Cherax quadricarinatus. The sequence continues at coordinate 9,563,223 of NC_091382.1, forward strand.
AGATGGTGTTGTTGGTATAGATGGTGGTGTTGTTCGTATAGATGGTGGTGTTGTTGGTATAGATCGTAGTGTTGTTGGTATAAATCGTAGTGTTGTTAGTATAGATGGTAGTGTTGTTGGTATAGATGGTGGTTGTGTTGATATAGATGGTGCTTGCGTTGGTATAGATGGTGTTGTTGGTATAGATGTGGTGTTGGTATAGATGGTGGTTGTTGGTATAGATGGTGTGGTGTTGGTATAGATGGTGGTGTTGTTGGTATAGATGGTAGGTGGTGTTGGTATAGATGGTGGTGTTGTTGGTATAGATGTTGGTGTTGTTGGTATAGATGGTAGTGTTGTTGGTATAGATGGTAGTGTTGTTGGTATAGATGGTAGTGTTGTTGGTATAGATGGTAGTGTTGTTGGTATAGATGGTAGTGTTGTTGGTATAGATGGTAGTGTTGTTGGTATAGATGGTAGTGTTGTTGGTATAGATGGTGGTTGTGTTGGTATAGATGGTGTTGTTGTTATAGATGGTGGTGTTGTTGGTATAGATGGTGGTGTTGTTGGTATAGATGGTGGTGTTGTTGGTATAGATGGTGGTGTTGTTGGTATAGCTGGTAGTGTTGTTGGTATAGATGGTAGTGTTGTTGGTATAGATGGTAGTGTTGTTGGTATAGATGGTAGTGTTGTTGGTATAGATGGTAGTGTTGTTGGT
>NC_091382.1:9573919-9598919 GCF_038502225.1 Cherax quadricarinatus
AAGCTGGAGATGCTGTCCTGGGAAACAGTAATGGTGAAGCTGGAGGTGCTGTCCTGGGAGACAGTAATGGTGAAGCTGGAGGTGCTGTCCTGGGAGACAGTAATGGTGAAGCTGGAGATGCTGTCCTGGGAGACAGTAATGGTGAAGCTGGAGGTGCTGTCCTGGGAGACAGTAATGGTGAAGCTGGAGATGCTGTCCTGGGAGACAGTAATGGAGAAGCTGGAGGTGCTGTCCTGGGAGACAGTAATGGTGAAGCGGGAGGTGCTGTCCTGGGAGACAGTAATGGTGAAGCTGGAGGTGCTGTCCTGGGAGACAGTAATGGTGAAGCTGGAGGTGCTGTCCTGGGAGACAGTAATGGTGAAGCTGGAGATGCTGTCCTGGGAGACAGTAATGGTGAAGCTGGAGGTGCTGTCCTGGGAGACAGTAATGGTGAAGCTGGAGGTGCTGTCCTGGGAGACAGTAATGGTGAAGCTGGAGATGCTGTCCTGGGAGACAGTAATGGTGAAGCTGGAGATGCTGTCCTGGGAGACAGTAATGGTGAAGCTGGAGGTGCTGTCCTGGGAGACAGTAATGGTGAAGCTGGAGATGCTGTCCTGGGAGACAGTAATGGTGAAGCTGGAGATGCTGTCCTGGGAGACAGTAATGGTGAAGCTGGAGGTGCTGTCCTGGGAGACAGTAATGGTGAAGCAGGAGGTGCTGTCCTGGGAGACAGTAATGAAGCTGGAGGTGCTGCCCTGGGAGACAGTAATGGTGAAGCTGGAGGTGCTGCCCTGGGAGACAGTAATGAAGCTGGAGGTGCTGCCCTGGGAGACAGTAATGTTGCTGGTGGTGGTGTGCCGGGTGTATTTAATTGTGAAGCTGGAGGTGCTGCCCTGGGAGACAGTAATGAAGCTGGAGGTGCTGCCCTGGGAGACAGTAATGAAGCTGGAGGTGCTGCCCTGGGAGACAGTAATGAAGCTGGAGATGCTGTCCTGGGAAACAGTAATGGTGAAGCTGGAGATGCTGTCCTGGGAGACAGTAATGGTGAAGCTGGAGGTGCTGCCCTGGGAGACAGTAATGAAGCTGGAGGTGCTGCCCTGGAGACAGTAATGAAGCTGGAGATGCTGTCCTGGGAGACAGTAATGGTGAAGCTGGAGGTGCTGCCCTGGGAGACAGTAATGAAGCTGGAGATGCTGTCCTGGGAGACAGTAATGGTGAAGCTGGAGGTGCTGTCCTGGGAGACAGTAATGGTGAAGCTGGAGGTGCTGCCCTGGGAGACAGTAATGGTGAAGCTGGAGGTGCTGCCCTGGGAGACAGTAATGGTGAAGCTGGAGGTGCTGCCCTGGGAGACAGTAATGAAGCTGGAGGTGCTGCCCTGGGAGACAGTAATGGTGAAGCTGGAGATGCTGTCCTGGGAGACAGTAATGGTGAAGCCGGAGATGCTGTCCTGGGAGACAGTAATGGTGAAGCTGGAGGTGCTGCCCTGGGAGACAGTAATGGTGAAGCTGGAGATGCTGTCCTGGGAAACAGTAATGGTGAAGCTGGAGGTGCTGTCCTGGGAGACAGTAATGGTGAAGCTGGAGATGCTGCCCTGGGAGACAGTAAAGGTGAAGCTGGAGATGCTGTCCTGGGAGACAGTAATGGTGAAGCTGGAGATGCTGTCCTGGGAAACAGTAATGGTGAAGCTGGAGGTGCTGTCCTGGGAGACAGTAATGGTGAAGCTGGAGATGCTGTCCTGGGAGACAGTAATGGTGAAGCTGGAGGTGCTGTCCTGGGAGACAGTAATGGTGAAGCTGGAGATGCTGTCCTGGGAGACAGTAATGGTGAAGCTGGAGATGCTGTCCTGGGAGACAGTAATGGTGAAGCTGGAGGTGCTGTCCTGGGAGACAGTAATGGTGAAGCTGGAGGTGCTGTCCTGGGAGACAGTAATGGTGAAGCTGGAGATGCTGTCCTGGGAGACAGTAATGGTGAAGCTGGAGGTGCTGTCCTGGGAGACAGTAATGGTGAAGCTGGAGGTGCTGTCCTGGGAGACAGTAATGGTGAAGCTGGAGGTGCTGTCCTGGGAGACAGTAATGGTGAAGCTGGAGGTGCTGTCCTGGGAGACAGTAATGGTGAAGCTGGAGGTGCTGTCCTGGGAGACAGTAATGGTGAAGCTGGAGATGCTGTCCTGGAAGACAGTAATGGTGAAGCTGGAGATGCTGTCCTGGGAGACAGTAATGGTGAAGCTGGAGGTGCTGTCCTGGGAGACAGTAATGGTGAAGCTGGAGATGCTGTCCTGGGAGACAGTAATGGTGAAGCTGGAGGTGCTGTCCTGGGAGACAGTAATGGTGAAGCTGGAGGTGCTGTCCTGGGAGACAGTAATGGTGAAGCTGGAGGTGCTGTCCTGGGAGACAGTAATGGTGAAGCTGGAGATGCTGTCCTGGGAGACAGTAATGGTGAAGCTGGAGGTGCTGTCCTGGGAGACAGTAATGGTGAAGCTGGAGGTGCTGTCCTGGGAGACAGTAATGGTGAAGCTGGAGATGCTGTCCTGGGAGACAGTAATGGTGAAGCTGGAGGTGCTGCCCTGGGAGACAGTAATGGTGAAGCTGGAGGTGCTGTCCTGGGAGACAGTAATGGTGAAGCTGGAGGTGCTGTCCTGGGAGACAGTAATGGTGAAGCTGGAGATGCTGTCCTGGGAGACAGTAATGGTGAAGCTGGAGGTGCTGTCCTGGGAGACAGTAATGGTGAAGCTGGAGGTGCTGTCCTGGGAGACAGTAATGGTGAAGCTGGAGATGCTGTCCTGGGAGACAGTAATGGTGAAGCTGGAGGTGCTGCCCTGGGAGACAGTAATGAAGCTGGAGGTGCTGCCCTGGGAGACAGTAATGAAGCTGGAGGTGCTGCCCTGGGAGACAGTAATGGTGAAGCTGGAGGTGCTGCCCTGGGAGACGGTGTCTAATCGACATGTGCCTAGGACAAAATGGTAACTAACACACACACAGACACACACTGGATTTCCTACTCTTTTTGCAACACTGCAGGCTTCTGATGTGTTGATTGCAACACGAAAGGCCTAGACCTATCGTTTAACTTCCTCTGTAGTTATTATGTGTGTGTGTGTGTGTGTGTGTGTGTGTGTGTGTGTGTGTGTGTGTGTGTGTGTGTTTGTCATGCCGAATAGATACAACTTGCAATTTTAGCTTAAATAGCTCTTCTTACCGAATAAAGCAAGCGAAAATTTTTGTATGCAATAATTTCACAAAAAAACCTAACGAAAAAAAATGTATTTAATTTTATTTGTTTATTATTAAATTACTGTAAACGTATTTAAAACATATTTAGCTGGATTAGGCTAACTTAAATTGCGTTTGTTATAATAAGGTTAGGTAAGTTTTCTAAGGTTCTTTTGGTACAAAATTATTAATTTTTACATAAACATAAATGAAAAAAAAATATATCTTTAAACGTATAAGAGAAAATTTTACGAAGGACTTAATGAGTTCTTGCTAACAGACCAATTTTTATCTATTTGGCAGGTTAAAAGGCCTGCTATATAAACTCCAAAACACAGGCCCCTCCACACTAGGGCCTCACAGTTAGTTTATAAGTATAAACAAATGCAATAAAACAGCCTAAAACTTAAACACTGAACACGAATACACAAATAACCCGCACATAAAAGAGAGAAGCTTACGACGACGTTTCGGTCCGACTTGGACCATTTACAAAGTCACTGTGTCTTTGTAATGGTCCAAGTCGGACCGAAACGTCGTCGTAAGCTTCTCTCTTTTATGTGCGGGTTATTTGTGTATCGTTCCAGTCACGGTATTGTGCCTTTTTTGTTATTTACCGAACACGAAACTTAAACACCAACCACAGGTCACCCGGTGTTGACACACACACACACACACACACACACACACACACACACACACACACCTCTCCTGGCAACTCTGCCCAGGTATAATACACGTCCGTCGGACTTCGTCCAGAACAAGTCCCGTCCACTGTCATTACCGGAACGTTTTTTCATACACATTATTTTTACAATGCCCTGAGTAATATCTTGATAAAATTAGCCTAATCTAATTTATCCTGAGCCGATCTAAAGTTAGTAAGAATGCAAGTGTGCGTCAAGTTAGCTTTAAGACAAGTGCATGTAAAGTCAGCTTTAATACAAGCGTGCCAGCTTTAATACAAGTGTGTGTGTGTGTGTGTGTGTGTGTGTGTGTGTGTGTGTGTAAAAAGTCAGCTTTAATACAAGTGTGTGTGTGTATGTGTGTGTGTGTGTGTGTGTGTAAAGCCAGCTTTAATACGTGTGTGTGTGTGTGTGTGTGTGTGTGTGTGTGTGTGTGTGTGTGTGTGTGTGTGTGTGTGTGTGTGTGTGCAAAGCCAGCTTTAATACGTGTGTGTGTGTGTGTGTGTGTGGGTGTGTGTGTGTGTGTGTGTGTGTTTGTGTGTGTGTGTGTGTGTGTGTGTTTGTGTGTGTGTAAAGCCAGCTTTAATACAAGTGTGTGTGTGTGTGTGTGTGTGTGTGTGTGTGTGTGTGTGTGTGTGTGTGTGTGTGTGTAAAAAGTCAGCTTTAATACAAGAGTGTGTGTGTGTGTGTGTGTGTGTGTGTGTGTGTGTAAAGTCAGCTTTAATACAAGTGTGTGTGTGTGTGTGTGTGTGTGTGTGTGTGTGTGTGTGTAAAGTCAGCTTTAATACAAGTGTGTGTGTGTGTGTGTGTAAAGTCAGCTTTACTGCAAGTGTGTGTGTGTGTGTGTAAAGTCAGGTGTGTATAAAGTCAGCTTTACATAGGACACAGCTGGGTCTCACAGTTGTGTAATACAACACTGTATCTCTGGTTCTATCTTTTTTCGTGATTCTGATTTTCTCTTTTTCAGCGACTAAAAAATGTGTTTGCAATTTTCCTTGCAATAGATTTATTCTTGCCATTGCAATATTGGCTGACTTACACGTGAATCGGAAAGCTGGGTGCATAATTTTTTTCCCCGAGTAGTGAGGCTTGGTAACACAAAGATATATACCAGCCTTGGTAACACAAGCAAAGATATATACCAGCCTTGGTAACACAAGCAAAGATATAGACCAGCCTTGGTAACACAAGCAAAGATATATACTAGCTCTGGTAACACAAGCAAAGGTATACACCAGCCCTGGTAACACAAGGTATATACCAGCCCTGGTAACACAAGCGAATGTATATACCAGCCTTGGTAACACAAGCAAAGATATAGACCAGCCTTGGTAACACAAGCAAAGATATAGACCAGCCTTGGTAACACAAGCAAAGATATAGACCTGCCTTGGTAACACAAGCAAGGATATATACTAGCTCTGGTAACACAAGCAAAGGTATACACCAGCCCTGGTAACACAAGGTATATACCAGCCCTGGTAACACAAGCGAATGTATATACCAGCCCTGGTAACACAAGCAAAGGTATATACCAGCCCTGGTAACACAAGAGATATACCAGTAACACAAGCAAATTTATATACCAGCCCTGGTAACACAAGCAAAGGTATATACCAGCCCTGGTAACACAAGCGAATGTATATACCAGCCCTGGTAACACAAGCAAAGGTATATACCAGCCCTGGTAACACAAGCAAAGGTATATACCAGCCCTGGTAACACAAGCAAAGGTATATACCAGCCCTGGTAACACAAGCAAAGGTATATACCAGCCTTGGTAACACAAGCAAAGATATATACCAACCGTGGTAACACAAGCAAAGGTATATACCAGCCCTGGTAACACAAGCAAAGGTATATACCAGCCCTGGTAACACAAGCAAAGGTATATACCAGCCTTGGTAACACAAGCAAAGGTATATACCAACCCTGATAACACAAGCAAAGGTATATACCAGCCCTGGTAACACAAGCAAAGGTATATACCAGCACTGGTAACACAAGCAAAGGTATATGCCAGCCCTGGTAACACAAGCAAAGGTATATACCAGCCCTAGTAACACAAGCAAAGGTATATACCAGCCCTGGTAACACAACCAAAGGTATATACCAGCCCTGGTAACACAACCAAAGGTATATACCAGCCCTGGTAACACAAGTAAAGGAATATACTAGCCCTGGTAACACAAGGTATATACCAGCCCTAGTAACACAAGCAAAGGTATATACCAACCGTGGTAACACAAAGGTATATAACAGCCCTGGTAACACAAGTAAAGGAATATACTAGCCCTGGTAACACAAGGTATATACCAGCCCTGGTAACACAAGTAAAGGAATATACTAGCCCTGGTAACACAAGGTATATACCAGCCCTGGTAACACAAGCAAAGGTATATACCAGCCCTGGTAACACAAGCAAAGGTATATACCAGCCCTGGTAACACAAGCAAAGGTATATACCAGCCCTGGTAACACAAGCAAAGGTATATACCAGCCCTGGTAACACAAGAAAAGGTATATACCAGCCCTGGTAACACAAGTAAAGGTATATACCAGCCCTGGTAACACAAGTAAAGGTATATACCAGCCCTGGTAACACAAGCAAAGGTATATACCAGCCCTGGTAACACAAGCAAAGGTATATACCAGCCCTGGTAACACAAGCAAAGGTATATACCAGTCCTGGTAACACAAGTAAAGGTATATACCAGCCCTGGTAACACAAGTAAAGGTATATACCAGCCCTGGTAACACAAGTAAAGGTATATACCAGCCCTGGTAACACAAGCAAAGGTATATACCAGCCCTGGTAACACAAGCAAAGGTATATACCAGCCCTGGTAACACAAGCAAAGGTATATACCAGTCACAAGTGGTATACCAGCAAGTAAAGGTATATACCAGGCCTGGTAACACAAGAAAAGGTATATACCAGCCCTGGTAACACAAGTAAAGGTATATACCAGCCCTGGTAACACAAGTAAAGGTATATACCAGCCGGTAACACAAGTAAAGGTATATACCAGCCCTGGTAACACAAGTAAAGGTATATACCAGCCCTGGTAACACAAGTAAAGGTATATACCAGCCCTGGTAACACAAGTAAAGGTATATACCAGCCCTGGTAACACAAGTAAAGGTATATACCAGACATGGTAACACTGCAGAGTTCAAAATAAATTTTCCAACCAATGGGTGAAAAAATATATCATCCCACAGAAAATATTACAAAAAAAAATTTTGAGAAGTTTTAGCAGCATCGTGTGAAGAATATCCGACATTCACCTTGCTGGAAAAATATCGTTGCAAACTGCTGTAAGTGTGTGGAATACTGCAGAGTCGATCCTCCGTCCTGCCACACACGGCCAGTAAGGTGTGTTTTGCTGTGGTGTTGAGTTTAGTGCCAGTTTTATTTGCAATAAAACTGGATCGTATGGATCCTGCCTCCACTACCTCACTCTCCAGATTGTTCCACTTCCCCATTAACCAAGCAACCAACACAACAACCCTGGTGATCCAGTGTTAAAACTCCATTAACCAAGCAACCAACACATCAACCCTGGTGATCCAGTGTTAAAACCCCATTAAACAAGCAACCAACACAACAACCCTGGTGATCCAGTGTTAAAACCCCATTAACCAAGCAACCAACACATCAACCCTGGTGATCCAGTGTTAAAACTCCATTAACCAAGCAACCAACACAACAACCCTGGTGATCCAGTGTTAAAACCCCATTAACCAAGCAACCAACACATCAACCCTGGTGATCCAGTGTTAAAACCCCATTAACCAAGCAACCAACACATCAACCCTGGTGATCCAGTGTTAAAATTCCATTAACCAAGCAACCAACACATCAACCCTGGTGATCCAGTGTTAAAATTCCATTAACCAAGCAACCAACACATCAACCCTGGTGATCCAGTGTTAAAACCCCATTAACCAAGCAACCAACACATCAACCCTGGTGATCCAGTGTTAAAATTCCATTAACCAAGCAACCAACACATCAACCCTGGTGATCCAGTGTTAAAATTCCATTAACCAAGCAACCAACACATCAACCCTGGTGATCCAGTGCTAAAATTCCATTAACCAAGCAACCAACACATCAACCCTGGTGATCCAGTGTTAAAATTCCATTAACCAAGCAACCAACACATCAACCCTGGTGATCCAGTGTTAAAATTCCATTAACCAAGCAACCAACACATCAACCCTGGTGATCCAGTGTTAAAACCCCATTAACCAAGCAACCAACACAACAACCCTGGTGATCCAGTGTTAAAATTCCATTAACCAAGCAACCAACACATCAACCCTGGTGATCCAGTGTTAAAACTCCATTAACCAAGCAACCAACACAACAACCCTGGTGATCCAGTATTAAAACCCCATTAACCAAGCAACCAACACAACAACCCTGGTGATCCAGTGTTAAAACCTTGTTTTCTCTTCAAGGTAATTATTTCCATAACACATTTTTAAACCATTTGAAGTGGAGAAAAAATATTATTGAAGTAACGTAATTAAAACACAAAGCTGACCACCTGACAGGGTTTATCCTATATTATATATATATATATATATATATATATATATATATATATATATATATATATATATATATATATATATATATATATATATATACACACACACTGATCTCTGGCTGAAGGAGACTCGAACCTACGAACCTTGGAACAAGGTACGCAGTGCTTTACCAATCTACCCACTCTGGACCAGCCAGCTTTCAGGGAGAAGGCTTACAGCTTTTCATCTCATCCCCTGCATGCATCAGCATTACTAGAAATATTAACAATGGTCCAGTGTGGGTAGATTGGTAAAGCATTGAGTACCTTGTTCCAAGGTTCGTAGGTTCGAGTCTCCTTCAGCCAGAGATCAGTGTGTGTGTATATGTGTGTGTATATATGTATATATATATATATATATATATATATATATATATATATATATATATATATATATATATATATATATGTCGTGCCGAATATGTAAAACTGGTCAAATAGCAAGAACTCATTTAAAATTAAGTTCTTTCCAAAATTAACTCTTATACGTTAAAAGATATATTTTTTCATTAATGATGTAAAAATTTATAATTTTGCACCAAAAGGAATTTAGAAAATTTACCTAACCTTATTACAATAAAAACAATTTATTTTAGCCTAACCCAACTAAATATATTTTAGATTTGTTTACAATAATTTAATACTAAACAAACACAGTGAAATATATTTTTTTCGTTAGGTTCAGAATGATTTTGGCGAAATTATTGCATACACAAATTTTCACTTGTCCTATACGACAAGATGAGCGTTGCTATTTAAGCCAAGATCGCAAATTCTGCCTATTCGGCACGACATATTATATATATATATATATATATATATATATATATATATATATATATATATATATATATATATATATATATATATATAAATGTATGGAAGAGGGTAAGGTACCTAGGGATTGGCAGAGAGCATGCATAGTTCCTTTGTATAAAGGCAAAGGGGACAAAAGAGAGTGCAAAAATTATAGGGGGATAAGTCTGTTGAGTATACCTGGTAAAGTGTATGGTAGAGTTATTATTGAAAGAATTAAAAGTAAGACTGAGAATAGGATAGCAGATGAACAAGGAGGCTTTAGGAAAGGTAGGGGGGTGTTTACAGTGAAACATATAAGTGAACAGTATTTAGATAAGGCTAAAGAGGTCTTTGTGGCATTTATGGATTTGGAAAAGGCGTATGACAGGGTGGATAGGGAGGCAATGTGGCAGATGTTGCAGGTGTATGGTGTAGGAGGTAGGTTACTGAAAGCAGTGAAGAGTTTTTACGAGGATAGTGAGGCTCAAGTTAGAGTACATAGGAAAGAGGGAGATTATTTCCCAGTAAAAGTAGGCCTTAGACAAGGATGTGTGATGTCACCGTGGTTGTTTAATATATTTATAGATGGGGTTGTAAGAGAAGTAAATGCGAGGGTCTTGGCAAGAGGCGTGGAGTTAAAAGATAAAGAATCACACATAAAGTGGGAGTTGTCACAGTTGCTCTTTGCTGATGACACTGTGCTCTTGGGAGATTCTGAAGAGAAGTTGCAGAGATTGGTGGATGAATTTGGTAGGGTGTGCAAAAGAAGAAAATTAAAAGTGAATACAGGAAAGAGTAAGGTTATGAGGATAACAAAAATATTAGGTGATGAAAGATTGGATATCAGATTGGAGGGAGAGAGTATGGAGGAGGTGAATGTATTCAGATATTTGGGAGTGGACGTGTCAGCGGATGGGTCTATGAAGGATGAGGTGAATCATAGAATTGATGAGGGGAAAAGGGTGAGTGGTGCACTTAGGAGTCTGTGGAGACAAAGAACTTTGTCCTTGGAGGCAAAGAGGGGAATGTATGAGAGTATAGTTTTACCAACACTCTTATATGGGTGTGAAGCGTGGGTGATGAATGTTGCAGCGAGGAGAAGGCTGGAGGCAGTGGAGATGTCATGTCTGAGGGCAATGTGTGGTGTGAATATAATGCAGAGAATTCGTAGTTTGGAAGTTAGGAGGAGGTGCGGGATTACCAAAACTGTTGTCCAGAGGGCTGAGGAAGGATTGTTGAGGTGGTTCGGACATGTGGGGAGAATGGAGCGAAACAGAATGACTTCAAGAGTGTATCAGTCTGTAGTGGAAGGAAGGCGGGGTAGGGGTCGGCCTAGGAAGGGTTGGAGGGAGGGGGTAAATGAGGTTTTGTGTGCGAGGGGCTTGGACTTCCAGCAGGCGTGCGTGAGCGTGTTTGATAGGAGTGAATGGAGACGAATGGTTTTTAATACTTGACGTGCTGTTGGAGTGTGAGCAAAGTAACATTTATGAAGGGGTTCAGGGAAACCGGCAGGCCGGACTTGAGTCCTGGAGATGGGAAGTACAGTGCCTGCACTCTGAAGGAGGGGTGTTAATGTTGCAGTTTAAAAACTGTAGTGTAAAGCACCCTTCTGGCAAGACAGTGATGGAGTGAATGATGGTGAAAGTTTTTCTTTTTCGGGCCACCCTGCCTTGGTGGGAATCGGCCAGTGTGATAATAAATATATATATATATATATATATATATATATATATATATATATATATATATATATATATAGTTAAATTATGAAGCGTGAAATTGTTCTTTCATACTTGTTATAGAAGGTTGTACAGAAATAATAAGCCAGACTAATAACTAAATAAACTAATAGCTGAATATGTTGTAATAAAGTTGGTAGAATTACCGACAATATGTAAAGTAAAAGGACACAAGTGCAACTAATGTGACATTTATTGTGGCAACGTTTCGCTCTCCAGGAGTTTTATCAAGCCATTACAAACAATACATGGACACAGAGGGTATATAAAGGCTCAGAGTGAGGTGTAATACTAGTGGGGTACCATTTCGTTGTTCACTAGTGGTAGTAGTAGTAGTAGTAGTAGTAGTAGTGGTGGTAGTGACAAAAGTAATACAATATGGTAGAGCAATTAATTCGTACATGAGTAAAAGGATATAAAAGCTATTACTTGGGTAACATAAAAATAGGTTGGACAAATATAGACTGGAATGAGGCAGCTTGTTTCAGTGTTCACTCTCTGTGCTTTGTGTAGTATAACAGGAGAGACTATGTGATGGCAGGGTTTACTGTTTTCAGGAGGATTCTTGCTAAGACTTCGGAGATGGTGAAGCTGCCGTTGTTTTGTTTAACTGTATTCGAAACAGCGATCAGTGCTGATTCGAGGCACTTGCGTCTGCGGAAATTAGTTTCTTTGATCACTAATTGGGCGTCTCTGAATTTCATGAGATGATTGGTGGAATTTCGGTGTTGTACACAGGCGTTGTTCAAGTTATCGTTCCTACATGCGTAAATGTATTCATTGAGGCGGGTGTCGAGGTTTCTGGCTGTTTCACCTACGTAAATCTTGTCACAGCCTCCACAGGGTATAGTGTAAACTCCTCCATTGACTGGTTCGTGGTGCTTGGATTTTGTCCTGGTTATATCCTTTATTGAAATGCTAGAAGCGATGGCGACTCTAGTGTTAGTTTGTGAAAATACTTTTGAGACGTTCAGTGCAACCTGACTGTTGGGAAGAATTATAACTTTGCTGGGAGTGGTGTTGATGCGTGGAGAATTTATGATCTGAACAGCTAGCTCTTTTCTTGCATTCTTTGATGAAAAAAGAAGGAAAATGTAACTCTGTGAATGTTTGGTGAATGTATGTACACTCCTCGTCAAGAAACTCAGGACTACAAATTCGGTATGCTCTTAGGAAAAACCCGATGATGATGCCTCTTTTGGTCTTGGTATCTTGACTGGAATAGAAGTGTGTGAGATCATTTTTATTGGTGGGTTTCCGATAAACTTGAAATCTTAGGTTGTTGTCTACTTTGTGAATGAGGACGTCGAGGAAAGGTAGCTTGTCATTGGACTCTTCTTCTAGTGTAAACTGGATCGCCGGTTCAACTGCGTTGAGCCTTGCCTGAAGATCCCGTACATCAAAACGTTTTGGAGTTATTACGAGGACATCGTCCACGTAACGTAACCAAGTGACGCTTGAAGGGATGATGTTGGCGAAGTGTTCGGACTCTAGGTGTTCCATGTATAAGTTGGCTAGGATGGCACTTATGGGGGACCCCATTCCCATGCCGTAGGTTTGTTTGTAGAGCTTGTTATTGAAAGAAAAACAGTTGAAATTAACACAGAGTTCAATTAAGTCAACAAAATCTCCGGGAGGTAGAGGAAGATTAAGGTCCTGAGTGACTTTACATCGTAGAACCTCGATGGCTTTTTTGGTAGGTACTTTTGTGAAGAGGGAAGTCACATCCAAACTGCTTAGTTTCTTCTGGGGACCATCAGCCCCGCTCATCTTAAACACTCGGGTGACCTTCTCAACCGCATCCGTAACCTCTCCATCCGTAACAAGAAACTAAGCAGTTTGGACGTGACTTCCCTCTTCACAAAAGTACCTACCAAAAAAGCCATCGAGGTTCTACGATGTAAAGTCAATCAGGACCTTAATCTTCCTCTACCTCCCGGAGATTTTGTTGACTTAATTGAACTCTGTGTTAATTTCAACTGTTAATTTCAACTGTTTATACAGCAGGTTGGGTCCCGGGCTACTGTACGGCCCCGTTTATACAGCAGGTTAGGTCCCGGGCTACTGGAGGGCCCCGTTTATACAGCAGGTTAGGTCCCGGGCTACTGTACGGCCCCGTTTATACAGCAGGTTGGGTCCCGGGCTACTGTACGGCCCCGTTTATACAGCAGGTTAGGTCCCGGGCTACTGGAGGGCCCCGTTTATACAGCAGGTTAGGTCCCGGGCTACTGTACGGCCCCGTTTATACAGCAGGTTAGGTCCCGGGCTACTGGAGGGCCCCGTTTATACAGCAGGTTGGGTCCCGGGCTACTGTACGGCCCCGTTTATACGGCAGGTTAGGTCCCGGGCTACTGGAGGGCCCAATCTATACAGCAGGTTAGGTCCCGGGCTACTGTACGGCCCCGTTTATACAGCAGGTTAGGTCCCGGGCTACTGGAGGGCCCCGTTTATACAGCAGGTTAGGTCCCGGGCTACTGTACGGCCCCGTTTATACAGCAGGTTAGGTCCCGGGCTACTGGAGGACCCCGTTTATACAGCAGGTTGGGTCCCGGGCTACTGTACGGCCCCGTTTATACGGCAGGTTAGGTCCCGGGCTACTGGAGGGCCCCATCTATACGGCAGGTTAGGTCCCGGGCTACTGGAGGGCCCCATCTATACAGCAGGTTAGGTCCCGGGCTACTGGAGGGCCCCATCTATACAGCAGGTTAGGTCCCGGGCTACTGTACGGCCCCGTTTATACAGCAGGTTAGGTCCCGGGCTACTGGAGGGCCCCGTTTATACAGCAGGTTGGGTCCCGGGCTACTGTACGGCCCCGTTTATACGGCAGGTTAGGTCCCGGGCTACTGGAGGGCCACATCTATACGGCAGGTTAGGTCCCGGGCTACTGGAGGGCCCCATCTATAGAGCAGGTTAGGTCCCGGGCTACTGGAGGGCCCCATCTATACGGCAGGTTAGGTCCCGGGCTACTGGAGGGCCCCATCTATACAGCAGGTTAGGTCCCGGGCTACTGGAGGGCCCCATCTATACAGCAGGTTAGGTCCCGGGCTACTGGAGGGCCCCATCTATACAGCAGGTTGGGTCCCGGGCTACTGGAGGGCCCCATCTATACGGCAGGTTAGGTCCCGGGCTACTGGAGGGCCCCATCTATACAGCAGGTTAGGTCCCGGGCTACTGGAGGGCCCCATCTATACAGCAGGTTAGGTCCCGGGCTACTGGAGGGCCCCATCTATACAGCAGGTTAGGTCCCGGGCTACTGGAGGGCCCCATCTATACAGCAGGTTAGGTCCCGGGCTACTGGAGGGCCCCATCTATACAGCAGGTTAGGTCCCGGGCTACTGGAGTGCCCCATCTATACAGCAGGTTAGGTCCCGGGCTACTGGAGTGCCCCATCTATACAGCAGGTTAGGTCCCGGGCTACTGGAGGGCCCCATCTATACAGCAGGTTAGGTCCCGGGCTACTGGAGGGCCCCATCTATACAGCAGGTTAGGTCCCGGGCTACTGGAGGGCCCCATCTATACAGCAGGTTAGGTCCCGGGCTACTGGAGGGCCCCGTCTATGCAGCAGGTTAGGTCCCGGGCTACTGTACGGCCCCGTTTATACAGCAGGTTATGTCCCGGGCTACTGGAGGGCCCCATCTATACAGCAGGTTTGGTCCCGGGCTACTGTACGGCCCCGTTTATACAGCAGGTTAGGTCCTGGGTTACTGTACGGCCCCGTTTATACAGCAGGTTAGGTCCCGGGCTACTGGAGGGCCCCGTCTATACAGCAGGTTAGGTCCCGGGCTACTGTACGGCCCCGTTTATATGGCAGGTTAGGTCCCGGGCTACTGGAGGGCCCCGTCTATACAGCAGGTTAGGTCCCGGGCTACTGGAGGGCCCCGTGTATACAGCAGGTTAGGTCCCGGGCTACTGGAGGGCCCCGTCTATACAGCAGGTTAGGTCCCGGGCTACTGGAGGGCCCCATCTATACAGCAGGTTAGGTCCCGGGCTACTGGAGGGCCCCATCTATACAGCAGGTTAGGTCCCGGGCTACTGTACGGCCCCGTTTATACAGCAGGTTAGGTCCCGGGCTACTGGAGGGCCCCGTTTATACAGCAGGTTAGGTCCCGGGCTACTGGAGGGCCCCATCTATACAGCAGGTTAGGTCCCGGGCTACTGGAGGGCCCCATCTATACAGCAGGTTAGGTCCCGGGCTACTGGAGGGCCCCGTTTATACAGCATTATAGGTCCCGGGCTACTGTAGGGCCCCATCTATACAGCAGGTTAGGTCCCGGGCTACTGGAGGGCCCCATCTATACAGCAGGTTAGGTCCCGGGCTACTGGAGGGCCCCATCTATACAGCAGGTTAGGTCCCGGGCTACTGGAGGGCCCCGTCTATACAGCAGGTTAGGTCCCGGGCTACTGGAGGGCCCCATCTATACAGCAGGTTAGGTCCCGGGCTACTGGAGGGCCCCGTTTATACAGCAGGTTAGGTCCCGGGCTACTGGAGGGCCCCATCTATACAGCAGGTTAGGTCCCGGGCTACTGCGGTAATGAGGAAATCGCTGTAAAGTGAATCACAGACTTTTTCACTGTCAAATATACATAAAAGCCTTGTAGGCATATACTATCATATAACAATATAGGTAGGCCTAAAAAACATACAGTACACACATTACTTAAAATATTTTTATCCTTAGCTTATAATGTTGAATATATTTGTTGTAGCAAGTCCGAATAAACGAAAAATTGGCATAATTAAAAACTGCTGTATTAGCAAAACGCTGTATTAGCAAAACGCTGTATTAGCAAAACGCTGTATTAGCAAAACGCTGTATTAGCAAAACGCTGTATTAGCAAAACGCTGTATTAGCAAAACGCTGTATTAGCAAAACGCTGTATTAGCAAAACGCTGTATTAGCAAAACGCTGTATTAGCAAAACGCTGTATTAGCAAAACGCTGTATTAGCAAAGCGCTGTAAAGCAAAGCGCTGTAAAGCAAAGCGCTGTAAAGCAAAGCGCTGTAAAGCAAAACGCTGTAAAGCAAAGCGCTGTAAAGCAAAGCGCTGTAAAGCAAAGTGCTGTAAAGCAAAGCGCTGTAAAGCAAAGCGCTGTAAAGCAAAGCGCTGTAAAGCAAAGCGCTGTAAAGCAAAGTGCTGTAAAGCAAAGTGCTGTAAAGCAAAGCACTGTAAAGTGAAGCACTGTAAAGCAAAGCACTGTAAAGTGAAGCACTGTAAAGCAAAATGCCTTAAAGCAAAGTGCTGTAAAGCAAAGCACTGTAAAGCGAAATGCCTTAAAGTGAAGCACTGTAGAGCAAAGCACTGTAAAGTGAAGCGCTGTAAAGCAAAGCGCTGTAAAGCAAAGCGCTGTAAAGCAAAGTGCTGTAAAGCAAAGCACTGTAAAGCAAAGTGCTGTAAAGCAAAGCGCTGTAAAGCAAAGCGCTGTAAAGCAAAGCACTGTAAAGCAAAGCGCTGTAAAGCAAAGCGCTGTAAAGCAACGTGCTGTAAAGCAAAGCGCTGTAAAGCAAAGCGCTGTAAAGCAAAGCGCTGTAAAGCAAAGCGCTGTAAAGCAAAGCACTGTAAAGCAAAGCGCTGTAAAGCAAAGCGCTGTAAAGCAAAGCACTGTAAAGCAAAGTGCTGTAAAGCAAAGCGCTGTAAAGCAAAGCGCTGTAAAGCAAAGCGCTGTAAAGCAAAGCGCTGTAAAGCAAAGCGCTGTAAAGCAAAGCACTGTAAAGCAAAGCGCTGTAAAGCAAAGCGCTGTAAAGCAAAGCACTGTAAAGCAAAGTGCTGTAAAGCAAAGCGCTGTAAAGCAAAGCGCTGTAAAGCAAAGCGCTGTAAAGCAAAGCGCTGTAAAGCAAAGTGCTGTAAAGCAAAGCGCTGTAAAGCAAAGCGCTGTAAAGCAAAGCGCTGTAAAGCAAAGCGCTGTAAAGCAAAGCACTGTAAAGCAAAGCACTGTAAAGCAAAGCACTGTAAAGCAAAGCGCTGTAAAGCAAAGCGCTGTAAAGCAAAGTGCTGTAAAGCAAAGCGCTGTAAAGCAAAGCGCTGTAAAGCAAAGCGCTGTAAAGCAGGGCCTGTTTGTATCAGAGGCTGGGCCACTGTATCAGTGTCGGTATAAGTTCAGGACTGGGTATGAGTATTGTCCTCTCCCTAATACATATGAAGCACAGATCACATCATTTGATAGAGCATTAAGAGATGGGACCAAGAGTCACAGCTCAACGCTCGTACACTCAACTGGGCAAACAGACCAACACACACGAGCTGTGATTCGACCCCCTCAACCACAACTAGGCGAGTACACACACACACACACACACACACACACACACACACAACCTTTTTTAAGAGAATCAACTGAATTCAATAAAGTTTTTCTGAAGTGAGATGTGGAGAGAACTGACGAAACCCGTGAACAACAAAAGCTGACAACAGCGTCAACAAAAAGCAAATTTTACAAGGT
The DNA here is from genome assembly GCF_038502225.1 of Cherax quadricarinatus. Lineage (NCBI taxonomy): Eukaryota > Metazoa > Arthropoda > Malacostraca > Decapoda > Parastacidae > Cherax > Cherax quadricarinatus. Next base: position 9,591,370 of record NC_091382.1, read on the forward strand.
GGGGAGAGAGAGAAACGCACTAACAATTGATACAAACAAAATCCCACTCACCCTTACCAGCATCCCTGACACTACACTAAACCAGCCCCCCCCCCACCATCCTCATGCTAGCCCCCCACTATTATCATCCTAGCCCCCCATTATCAACATCCTCCTAGCCCCCATCATGTTCATCCTTCTAGCCCCACCATTCTCATCCCTCTAGGTCCACCATCCTCATCCTTCTAGCCCCTATCATCCTCATCCTTCTAGCCCCTATCATCCCCATCCTTCTACAAATAAAGATACCCAAATGTTGCACATGTGTCTAAGTCTTCATCTTGTCGGTACTGGGTACCATACATGTACTCCTAAACCACACAGTTGCGTAGAGAAGGATACAACAATGTGAAGGAATCACACAACAGAGACGATGGGTCCACAGAATCTCTTGGAAGCCAAGGAGAAGGAACCGACCCACGAAATCACACTAAGATTAATACAGAAGGAAGACGTAGAGATACTATGCGAGATGATAACGAGGATCAGCAACACATTACTGTTAGAAAAGTGAGTTGGATGAAGTGGTGTTTTAGTGGAAAGTGACACGTATGACACGTAGATTTTACTGTATCAAAATTCCAATATCGTTCAGTGGAAACTTAACACGTATATTATAGCTTAATATTCTTATACTGTATACTTGTGCAAGTCTACACTTGTAATTATGTATTATATAATACCAGTGTTATATTTCAGCAGCTGAACTGTTGAAATATGACACTGATAATTGAGCAGAATAACTAATAACTGAAATTTGACACTGATAATTGAGCAGAATAACTGATAACTGAAATATGACACTGATAATTGAGCAGTTTCCTTTTCTCCCAGAGAGTTATCTAACCCAGAGGCTTATGCATGGGCCTCGAGTTTTAAGATTCACTTACCATGGATTCTAAACCCACCAGTACCTTGGGTTTTTTTTTCAGTGTTATCCTTAAAACAAGGAACCGACAAGAGGCGCTAAACTACCGACACGTATCAGTGTCGTCACCTTCTTCGTTCTGTTAAAAGTCAATAAATTTATAAATCGCTTGAAAAACAGAAAACCAATATAGGTTCAGAGAGGAAAAAAATCCTTCCTTCCCTTACGAATCTAACTGAATTCCACAACCGATATAAAAATAATAAAAAAGGAATGAAAATGACGGATGGACTGCATATTCCTAATGGCTAAAACCCCTTGACACTCTCACACAAGACGAATATACAACAATAAAAATAGGCTGAAGTAACGGGTAGGGAACTTCAATGGATAACAAGCAAATAAACAGACACCAGAGAACTGCAAAGAAAAAAATAATGTCAGTTTCAACACCTCCCATTATCTTTGAACTGATAAAGGCACTGGTTACTGAGGCGTCTTAAAAAAAAAAAGGGTTACCCAGATGATGCATTTGGATGCACTTTTGCTATCGCATTTATGAAAAAATGCAATATAAAGAGAAGCCTTTCAAAAAGGCTAACTGTATATAAATGTCTCCCGGTTTTGGAAGGCTTGTAGTATACCGTGAGCAAACACTAGGACATGTTAGAAAACTTCTCGGTCCTGGGACCTTGATCACTTCTAACATACAGAGGGTAAAAACACACACCTCACTCTCCGCGTATATGTACTGTAGCTCGACTGGTAGCGCACTCAGGTCACACACTGAGGTCCGGAGGTCGACCCCCGGTACGGGTGGAAATATTAACAACATAAGAAAGAACACTGCAGCAGGCCTACTGACCCATGCGAGGCAGATCCATGTTACTCCCCGGCAAAGTCGTTCAGATCGGGGAAGAGCAAAGACCGCAGACAGTGTATAAGCTAGGTGGCCAAAGACTGCAAACCTCACTCAAGGAGAAGGATCTTGGGGTGAGAATAATACGGAGCACATCTCCTGAGGTGCACATCAACCAGATAACTGCTGCAGCATAAGGGCGCCTTGCAAACCTGAGAATAGCGTTCCGATGCCTCAGTAAGGAATCGCTCAAGATTCTGTACACCGTGTACGTCAGCCCCATACTAGAGTATGTAGCACCAGTTTGGAACCCAAGCCTGGTCAAGCACGTCAAGAAATCAGAGAAAGTACAAAAGATTGCAACAAGCCTCGTCCCAGAGCTAAGGGAAATGTCCTACGAAAGAAAGTTAAGGGAAATCGGCCTCACGACACTGGAGAACACGAGGGTTAGGGAAGACATGATAACGACTTATAAAATACTGCGAGGAATTGACAAGGTGGATATAGACAGCATGTTCCAGAGATGGGACACAGAAACAAGGGGTCACCATTGGAAGTTGAAGACTCAGATGAGTCAGAGGGATTTAGGAAGTATTTCTTCAGTCACAGAGTTGTCAGGAAGTAGATTAGTCTGGGAAGTGATGTAGTGGAGGCAGGAGCCATACATAGTTTTAAGACAACGTATGATAAAGCTCATGGAGCAGGGAGAGAGAGGGCCTAGTAGCAGCCAGTGAAGAGGTGGGGCCAGGAGCTATGACGACCCCTGCAACCACAAAAAGGTGAGTACACGTACACACACATAACATCAGGAGCTTCTGCAACAGGCACAGACAAGGGACCTGGAGGGAGCAAAGATGCTATACTATATACAAGGGCCCTATCACACCCACATGGGGCCAAGCCAGCGATAAGGAGCACACTAGGAACAAATGAGAGGTCTCAAGACAACGAAGAGGCTATGACATATGCAGAGACTCTAACAGACACTTGCAGGGGCCAGGAACAGCTGAGCAGGAAAGACAGTCCACTGAGCATAGGGGTCTCAGCCAGGGAAGGGATTGAAGGAATGCTCCAATGGAAGGAACTAAAACACCTCAGAGGATGCAATAGGAGACACAGTGGGAGGAAGAAAGGGCGAGATCAGTTTTTGTCTACTGGCTCCAGGAAGTTTAAGGGGAAACCCATGATGATAGAAAACAGGAGAAAAAAGTGACTGAAGGTATCATGAAAGCAACAGGTGAGGGCGACATGACCCAGGTGGCAAATTTTCGGAGAACTGGGTGGTTTGCAAGCGGACAGAAACGGCCTCTGAAAGTAATTTTCAAGGCAGAATCAACTCGAACCATGATTCTGCAGGAGAAAGCACAACTGAGAGACAAACAAGAGTACCAGAGTGTGTATCTCGATCAAGACAAAACACAAGAGGAAAGGTTGATACTGAAAGAGTACAAAAACGAAAGGAGGAACAAGAGGAAATGCCAAAGATGAGCAGAACCCAGATGCAGGTGGAAGGGCAAACACACCCTCCCAAAACACCCGCAGAAGAACCCCACCCCCACCGCAACCCCCGTAGGCCCCCACCAGGGCTCCTGATCCCCCAACCCCAATCTTCTCTCAGGATCACAGTATTAGAAAATAAGTTGAAGGTTTGGTACACGAATGCAGATGGAATAACAAATATGAGGAGTGGCATAAAAGAATCAATGAGAAGTCCCCAGACATCATAGCAGTCATAGAAACGAAACTCACTGAGACAATAACAGATGCAATCTTCCCAGCAGGATATCAGATCCTGAGGAAAGATAGAAGGAGCAGAGGGGGAGGAGGGGGTTGCACTGCTCATAAAAAAACCGATGGAGATTTGAGGAAATGGAAGGCATGGACGAGACAGGAGGACGGAATTACACAGTTTGTACACTTCAGTCTGGGGAACATAAGGTAGTCATTGCAGTGATGTAAAATCCACCACAGAACTGCAGGAGGCCAAGAGAGGAATATGAAGAGAGCAAAAGAGCAATGGTGAGCACACTGGCCGAGGTGGCAAGAAAGCTCACTCGAGTAGAGCAAAGTTACTGGTTATGGGCGATTTCAAACACAGGGAGATCGACTGGGAAAACCTGGAGCCACACGGGGGTCCTGAAACATGGAGAGCCAGGATGTTGGACGTGGTGCTGGAAAACCTCATGCATCAACATGCTAAAGACACTACCAGAGAGAGAGAGAGAGAGAGAGAGAGAGAGAGAGAGAGAGAGAGAGAGAGAGAGAGAGGAGGATGGACCAGCAAGACTGGACCTTGTGTACACCCTGAGCATTTCAGACATTGAGGACATCACATATGAGAGGTCCCTTGATGCTAGTGATCACACGGTTCTGTGTTTTGAATATATAGTAGAGTTACAAGTAGAGAGGGTAACAGGAGTTGGATGGGAAAAGCCAAACTATAAAAGGTATGAGGTATGAGGAACTTCTTGCAGGAGGTTAAGTGGGACAGAGAATTGGCAGAAAGTCAGTAAATGAAATGATGGAATATATAACAACAAAATGCAGAGAGGCAGAGGAAAGGTTTGCTTCTAAGGGCAATAGAAATAATGGGAAGACCAAAGCGAGTCCTTGGTTTACCTGAAGGTGTAAGGAGGCAAAAACTAAGTGTATCAGAGATTGGAAAAGGTACAGGAGGTAAATGACCCAGGAAAATAGAGAGACTAGTCAAAAAGCCAGAAACGAGTATGCAAAGAGAAGGAGGGAGGCCCAGCGACAGTATGAAAACGGCATAGCATCGAAAGCCAAGTCTGACCTGAAACTGCTGTATAGCCACATTAGGAGGAAGACAACAAAGACCAGGTGATCAGGCTGAGGAAAGAAAGTGGGGAACTCACCAGAGGCGATCAAGAGGTATGTGAGGAGCTCAACAAGAGATTTACGGAAGTATTGACAGTGGAGACTGGAAGGCCTCTGGGTGGACAGAACAGAAGGGGACGTCAGCAAGGAATATACCAACAAGCGTTGCATGACATACACACAACTGAGGAGGAGGTGAAGAAGCTGCTAAGGGACCTTGATACCTCAAAGGCAATGGGACCAGACATCTCCCTGTGAGTCCTTAGAGAGGGAGCAGAAATGCTGTGTGTGCCACTAACCACAATCTTCAAGACATCCCTTGAAACTGGGCAACTACCTGAGGTATGGAAGACGGCAAATGTAGTACCCATATTTAAAAAGGAGACAGAAAAGAGGCACTAAACTATAGACCAGTGTCACTGACGTGTATAGTATGCATAGTCATGGAGAAGATTATCAGGAGGAGAGTTGTGGAGCACCTGGAACGGAACAAGAGTATAAATGCCAACCAGCACGGATTTATGGAAGGCAAATCCTGTGTCACAAACCTACTGGAGTTTTATGATAAAGTAACAGAAGTAAGACACGAGAGAGAGGGGTGGGTTGATTGCATCTTCTTGGACTGCAAGAAGGCCTTCGACACAGTTCCTCACAGGAGATTAGCGCAGAAGCTAGAGGATGAGGCGTGTATAATAGGAAGGGCACTGCAATGGATCAGAGAATACCTGACAGGGAGGCAACAACGAGTCATGATACGTGGTAAGGTATCACATTGGGCACCTGTGACGAGCGGGGCCCCACAGGGGTCGGTCCTAGGACCAGTGCTATTTCTGGTATATGTAAATGACATGATGGAAGGGTTAGACTCAGAAGTGTCCCTGTTCGCAGATGATGTGAAGTTAATGAGGAGAATTAAAGCAGATGAGGACCAGGTAGAACTTCAAAGAGACCTGGACAGACTGGACACCTAGTCCATCAACTGGCTTCTCGAATTTAACCCCGCCAAATGCAAAGTCATGAAGATCAGGGAAGGGCAAAGAAGACCGCAGACAGAGTATAGGCTAGGTGGCCAAAGACTGCAAACCTTACTCAAGGAGAAAGATCTTGGGGTGAGTATAACATCGAGCACGTCTCCGGAAGCACATATCAACCAGATAACTGCTGCAGTATATGGGCGCCTGGCAAACCTGAGAACAGCGTTTCGACACCTTAGAAAGGAATCATTCAAGACTTTATACACGGTGTACGTCAGGCTCATACTGGAGTATGCAGCACCTGTTTAGAACCCACACTTGATCAAGCACGTCAAGAAATTAGATAAAGTGCAAAGGTTTGCGACAAGGTTAGTTCCAAAGCTAAGGGAAATGTCCTATGAAGAAAGGTTAAAGGAAATCGGCCTGACGACACTGCAGGACAGGAGGGTTAAGGGAGACATGATAACGACATATAAAATACTGCGTGGAATAGACAAGGTGGGGAGACAGGATGTTCCAGAGAGGAGACACAGAAACAAGGGGTCACAATTGGAAGCTGAAGACTCAGACAAGTCACAGGGATGTTAGGAATTATTTCTTCAGTCATAGAGTAGTCAGGAAGTGGAATTGCCTAGCAAGTGAGGTAGTGGAGGCAGGAACCATACATAGCTTTAAGACGAGGCATGATAAAGCTCTTGGAGCAGTGAGAGAGAGGACCTAGTAGCACTCAGTGAAGAGGCGGGGCCAGGAGCCGAGTCTCGACCCCTGCAACCACAATTAGGCGAGTATACACACACACACACACACACACACACACACACACACACACACACACACACACACACACACACACACACACACACACACATACACACACGCCAATAAGCAGTTGGGAGTAATTAATGTACATAATTGACTCTAACTATTGAAGTGGCTGATGAGAGACGCCTCAACCAGCTGCAGCTGATGTCTTGCCAGCTGCTGTGCTACTGCTGCCTTGCCAGCTGCTGTGCTGCTGCTGTCTTGCCAGCTGCTGTGCTGCTGCTGTCTTGCCAGCTGCTGTGCTGCTGCTGTCTTGCCAGCTGCTGTGCTGCTGCTGTCTTGCCAGCTGCTGTGCTGCTGCTGTCTTCCAGCTGCTGTGCTGCTCCTGTCTTACCAGCTGCTGTTATGCTGTTGTTAATGTTTTGCCAGCTGCTGTGATGCCGCTTTTAAGGTCTTTCCAGCAGCTTCTGTTCTGTCATTTGCTGTGATGCTGCTGCTGTTCTGTCAGCTGCTGTGATGCTGTTCTGCCAGCTGCTGTGATGCTGTTCTGCCACGTGCTGTGATGCTGTTAGGTAAGACACATATGCAACAGTTAGGTATCTTTATTTCGAAACGTTTCGCCTACACAGTAGGCTTCTTCAGTCGAGTACAGAAAAGATGATAGAAGCAGAAGATACTTGAAGACGATGTAATCAGTTCATCACCCTTGTAGTTTTGAGGTGGTCAGTCCCTCAGTCTGGAGAAGAGTATTGTTCCATAGTCTGAAACAATATGGAGAGGGACCTGACCTTCCAACGGCAACATTCTTACCTCTACTAGTGGCCTACATCTCACCACCTCTCGTTATATAAGGCTCCATCCTGTCACTTCAACTCCATATTGTTTCAGACTATGGAACAATACTCTTCTCCAGACTGAGGGGCTGACCACCTCAAAACTTCAAGGGTGATGGACTGATTACTTCGTCTTCAAGTATCTTCTGCTTCTATCAACTTTTCTGTACTCAACTGAAGAAGCCTACTGTGTAGGCGAAACGTTTCGAAATAAAGATACCTAACTGTTGCATATGTGTCTTACCTAACATCCTGTCGGTATTTTATACCATTTGAATGTTTGCTGTGATGCTGTTGCTGCTGCTGCTCTGTCAGCTGCTGCGATGCTGCTGTTAATGTCTTGCCAGTTGCTGTGATACTGCGGCTGTCTTGTCAAC
>NC_091382.1:9608919-9636419 GCF_038502225.1 Cherax quadricarinatus
TGATGTTGGTAGTGATGCTGGTAGTGATGTTGGTAGTGATGTTGGTAGTGATGTTGGTAGTGATGTTGGTAGTGATGGTAGTGATGTTGGTAGTAATGTTGGTAGTGATGCTGGTAGTGATGCTGCTAGTAATATTGGTAGTGATGTTGGTAGTGATGTTGGTAGTGATGTTGGTAGTGATGTTGGTAGTGATGCTGGTAGTGATGTTGGTAGTGATGTTGGTAGTGATGTTGGTAGTGATGCTGGTAGTAATATTGGTAGTGATGTTGGTAGTGATGTTGGTAGTGATGTTGGTAGTGATGCTGCTAGTAATATTGGTAGTGATGTTGGTAGTGATGTTGGTAGTGATGTTGGTAGTGATGCTGCTAGTAATATTGGTAGTGATGTTAGTAGTAATGTTGGTAGTGATGCTGGTAGTGATGCTGGTAGTGATGCTGCTAGTAATATTGGTAGTGATGTTGGTAGTGATGTTGGTAGTGATGTTGGTAGTGATGTTGGTAGTAATGTTGGTAGTAATGTTGGTAGTAATGTTGGTAGTAATGTTGGTAGTAATGTTGGTAGTAATGTTGGTAGTAATGTTGGCAGTAATGTTGGCAGTAATGTTGGTAGCAATGTTGGGAATGAGGGTTGGCAAGACAAAGATCATGGTATCACTGCTGGTACACCAGTGACTGGTGTGGTAAGTGATCAACACTAACACGCTCTGTATGAAAAATTAGACATGTGCAACATCAGGGTATCTTTATTGAAGACATTTCGCCATCAAGTGACTTTATCAATACAAAATCAAGGAAATAATGGGAAGCCAGTAGAACTAAGTACAGAAGATGAGGTAATCAGTCCCTCAACCTTGGAGTTAGTGAAAAGCACTGAAGTCTTGAAGAATCTGAAGCACAGGTCCACAGGTGCTTGTGGAGTAGTAAGCCAGTGGAAGGCCTCGGTCAGATGACCAAAAGATCCAGCTGCGGGTCATCATATGACTAAAACCCGCGTCAGGAAACACTTGCCGTGTTCCTGATAAACCAAACTTTACCCTCACCTGCCTGTGCTTCGGGTCCTTCAAGACTACGGTGGTCTTCAACTCCAAGGCTGAGGGACTGATTACCTTATCTATTGCATATAGCTCTACAGTCTTCCCATTATATCCTTGAATTTGTACTGATAAAAACACTGGATGGTGAAACGTCTACAATAAATACCAAGATGTTGCACATGTGTCTAATTCTTCATCTTGTCGGTACTGTATACCAATCATGTAGAACACAGGTTGCTGGTATACCAGTGACTGGTGTATGGTGTGGTGAGCAAGGATACCATCGTGGGATGCACAAGACTAAGTGGGATAACACCACTGATAACAGAGGGATCACAACCATCATGAATATCTGGCTGACCCAATACACAACATTTTCAAGATGAACGAAGTGTAAACATCGACACAGTGGCCAGAGTAGGTAATTGTGCGAGAATTATTACTGGTGTAGAACTATTACTAGTGTAGTAGAACTATTACTAGTGTAGTAGAACTATTACTAGTGTAGTAGAACTATTACTAGTGTAGTAGAACTATTACTAGTGTAGTAGAACTATTACTAGTGTAGTAGAACTATTACTAGTGTAGAACTATTACTAGTGTAGTAGAACTATTACTAGTGTAGAACTATTACTAGTGTAGTAGAACTATTACTAGTGTAGTAGAACTATTACTAGTGTAGTAGAACTATTACTAGTGTAGTAGAACTATTACTAGTGTAGAACTATTACTAGTGTAGTAGAACTATTACTAGTGTAGAACTATTACTAGTGTAGTAGAACTATTACTAGTGTAGAACTATTACTAGTGTAGTAGAACTATTACTAGTGTAGTAGAACTATTACTAGTGTTGTGGAGAAATTTTCTCCAGGATGGGGGTATCAGCCCCCTTCAGCCCTTTCAGCCCTGAGGGGCCAAGCCCTCTCAGAAGGGGCGAGCGTCTTGTTTACTGCTAGAGTAATTGATCACATATGCTATGCCATGTAGTCAAGTGACCTCTGCTCCTTGCAGAGGTGTTGCAAAGTGTATTTTTATAAGAGACAGTACATTCTTACTTTAGCAGGACAATTAAGGAAAATCCTGCTCCCACTTTATTACCATAGTAAAGATAGTGTACATTGTTGTCTATGATTAAGACAGCAAGAAACAAACATTCTGCTTTGCTTCATCGAGGAGGTGACAAGGATGCAAGGTACTAGGTCAGCGTTTTTTTTTTGTGTATTAGGGCAGTGACGGCTTGGGGCGGTGTGGCGTCGCCAGACTAGCTTTGACTCTAGTGAGAGTGACACTGACGCCAGGATAACCAGCAAAGAACACTGATCTGTGCGTTAGTGTGAACAAAGTGTCTCATAAACCACAATAAACACTTAAGAGAAGTGTGATCAGCTTCTCCAGTGATAACTTTGTGTGAACAATTATTGATGAACAGTGTAACAACGAGTGTTGTGATCCAACAGAGTGTCGTGCGACATTCTTCAAAGAACACTATTCTTCAATCAACTCAACGGATATCCGGGCGTAATAACAGGTCAGATACATATACCCAGGTAAGTGTTCTAACTCGTGATGTACTACTATTGACTGCGCAGTTGAGTATAAAATCTTGAGTTAGAAACTTATCATAAACCCCGGTGATATGCGGACCATTGAGTCCAAACAAATAAGTACATCGTCAGCCATCATCGAATGAAATATGCTGACATAACACCCCCTAGGGGTAATTTATAATTTACAAATTATATCTCTTGACAGCCCATGTTGAGATGGTTTCGACAGCTTCTAGACCTCGTCTGCAGGGGCGGCTGTGTAGACGATTTGCTGTCATTTATCAGCTAAATGTTTCCTATATTTATATTTATAAATTAAACATAGCTGGTAAGGCCAATATCTTCAACAAGTGTAGAACTATTACTAGTGTAGAACTATTACTAGTGTAGAACTATTACTAGTGTAGAACTATTACTAGTGTAGAACTATTACTAGTGTAGAACTATTACTAGTGTAGAACTATTACTAGTGTAGTAGAACTATTACTAGTGTAGTAGAACTATTACTAGTGTAGAACTATTACTAGTGTAGAACTATTACTAGTGTAGAACTATTACTAGTGTAGAACTATTACTAGTGTAGAACTATTACTAGTGTAGTAGAACTATTACTAGTGTAGTAGAACTATTACTAGTGTAGAACTATTACTAGTGTAGAACTATTACTAGTGTAGACCTATTACTAATGTAGAACTATTACTAGTGTACAACTATTACTAGTGTAGAACTATTACTAGTGTAGAACTATTACTAGTGTAGAACTATTACTAGTGTAGAACTATTACTAGTGTAGAACTATTACTAGTGTAGAACTATTACTAGTGTAGAACTATTACTAGTGTAGAACTATTACTAGTGTAGTAGAACTATTACTAGTGTAGAACTATTACTAGTGTAGAACTATTACTAGTGTAGACCTATTACTAGTGTAGAACTATTACTAGTGTAGTAGAACTATTACTAGTGTAGAACTATTACTAGTGTAGAACTATTACTCGTGTAGAACTAATACTAGTGTAGAACTATTACTAGTGTAGTAGAACTATTACTAGTGTAGAACTATTACTAGTGTAGAACTATTACTAGTGTAGAACTATTACTAGTGTAGTAGAACTATTACTAGTGTAGAACTATTACTAGTGTAGTAGAACTATTACTAGTGTAGAACTATTACTAGTGTAGTAGAACTATTACTAGTGTAGTAGAACTATTACTAGTGTAGAACTATTACTAGTGTAGAACTATTACTAGTGTAGTAGAACTATTACTAGTGTAGAACTATTACTAGTGTAGAACTATTACTAGTGTAGAACTATTACTAGTGTAGAACTATTAGTGTAGTAGAACTATTACTAGTGTAGAACTATTACTAGTGCAGTAGAACTATTACTAGTGTAGAACTATTACTAGTGTAGAACTATTACTAGTGTAGAACTATTACTAGTGTAGACCTATTACTAGTGTAGAACTATTATTAGTGTAGTAGAACTATTACTAGTGTAGTAGAACTATTACTAGTGTAGAACTAATACTAGTGTAGACCTATTACTAGTGTAGACCTATTACTAGTGTAGACCTATTACTAGTGTAGAACTATTACTAGTGTAGAACTATTACTAGTGTAGAACTATTACTAGTGTAGAACTATTACTCGTGTAGAACTATTACTAGTGTAGACCTATTACTAGTGTAGAACTATTACTAGTGTAGAACTATTACTAGTGTAGTAGAACTATTACTAGTGTAGAACTATTACTAGTGTAGAACTATTACTAGTGTAGAACTATTACTAGTGCAGTAGAACTATTACTAGTGTAGAACTATTACTAGTGTAGAACTATTACTAGTGTAGAACTATTACTAGTGCAGTGGAACTATTACTAGTGTAGAACTATTACTAGTGTAAAACTATTACTAGTGTAGAACTATTACTAGTGTAGAACTATTACTAGTGTAGAACTATTACTAGTGTAGTAGAACTATTACTAGTGTAGAACTATTACTAGTGTAGTAGAACTATTACTAGTGTAGAACTATTACTAGTGTAGTAGAACTATTACTAGTGTAGAACTATTACTAGTGTAGTAGAACTATTACTAGTGTAGAACTATTACTAGTGTAGAACTATTACTAGTGTAGTAGAACTATTACTAGTGTAGAACTATTACTAGTGTAGAACTATTACTAGTGTAGAACTATATACTAGTGTAGAACTATTACAAGTGTAGAACTATTACTAGTGTAGAACTATTACTAGTGTAGAACTATTACTAGTGTAGAACTATTACTAGTGTAGTAGAACTATTACTAGTGTAGAACTATTACTAGTGTAGAACTATTACTAGTGTAGAACTATTACTAGTGTAGAACTATTACTAGTGTAGTAGAACTATTACTAGTGTAGAACTATTACTAGTGTAGTAGAACTATTACTATTGCAACAAGAGTAATAGCTATATACTAGTGTAGAACTATTACAAGTGTAGAACTATTACTAGTGTAGAACTATTACTAGTGTAGAACTATTACTAGTGTAGAACTATTACTAGTGTAGTAGAACTATTACTAGTGTAGAACTATTACTAGTGTAGAACTATTACTAGTGTAGTAGAACTATTACTAGTGTAGAACTATTACTAGTGTAGAACTATTACTAGTGTAGAACTATTACTAGTGTAGTAGAACTATTACTAGTGTAGAACTATTACTAGTGTAGAACTATTACTATTGCAACAAGAGTAGTTGTGATAATATTAGTAAAATTACCGACAACATGTTAGGTAAGAGGATGCAAGTGCAACTAATGTGATATTTTATTGTGGCAACGTTTCGTTCTCCAGGAGCTTTGTTAAGGTAGACAAAGCTCCTGGAGAGCGAAACGTTGCCACAATAAAATGTCACATTAGCTGCACTTGTGTCCTATTAGCTAACATAAGAGGTACTTGGTAACTGTGTTGCATATTTTATGTAGACTGTGATATACTTGACGTATCTACGTCATATATGCCTCGTGTATACATTGTTAAGTATCCTTCACGTATATACACTAATATCCTCCGTCTGCTTTTATTCTCATATATTCCTTACGTATTTACACTGTTAAGTATTCTCTCATTGTACTTTCACATGTGCGTGTGCAAATACACATACATAGGGTGGAAAAACGTACACAAGTGTAGTATAATGCGATCGTTTGACTTCGTTTCGCATGCAATATATTGTATTTGTATATATTTTTTCCCATCGTGTATCGTGCGTCATTTATCCACACACACACACACACACACACACACACACACACACACACACACACACCTACGTTAGGCCCATATTGGAATATTCAGCACCATTATGGAACCCACACCTGCTCAACTGCCTCCCAGCATACATAAGGGTATTACCAATAGACCCCAGGCTATCTCCAAGACCCCAGGCTATCTTCAAGACCCCAGGCTGTCTATCTTCAAGACCCCAGGCTATCTTCAAGACCCCTGGCTGTCTTCAAGACCCCAGGCTATCTTCAAGACCCCTGGCTGTCTATCTTCAAGACCCCTGGCTGTCTATCTTCAAGACCCCTGGCTGTCTATCTTCAAGACCCCTGGCTGTCTTCAAGACGCCAGGCTATCTTCAAGACCCCTGGCTGTCTATCTTCAAGACCCCTGGCTGTCTATCTTCAAGACCCCTGGCTGTCTTCAAGACCCCTGGCTGTCTTCAAGACCCCTGGCTGTCTTCAAGACCCCAGGCTATCTTCAAGACCCCTGGCTGTCTTCAAGACACCAGTCAGTCGTCACGTGAGGTCACAGACCCTGAGCTGCTTTGGGGATTAGTGTGGACGGTTACAAAGCATGGCTTGCTTCTGCAGTGTTTTAAAAATTGAGGTTGGAGAGTTGAAGGAGGAGGTCTTGCTTCTCCAGGAGGAGATTAGGAGGCTGAAGGTCCACCTCAATGGGTCTGGGAGAGAGTGTGAGGTGGCTGGAGTTGTGGGGAATGAGGCTTCTAGCAGCGAGGTGCAGTCTGTCTCTCGCTGTGAGGAGGCTGTAGTTGGGGAGGCAGCAACGGCTACCAGCAGTGAGGTGCAGCCCAGCACCTGCTACAAGTGGCGAGTAGTTCACAGTAATGGAAGGCGCATCAGAGTAAGGAAAGTTAAGAGTGAAGATCTGAAGGTAGGAAATCGCTTCTCTGTTCTTCAGGATGAATGTACTTCAGTGGCCAGTGAAGGTAAGGGTACTACTGCCCCTGCTAATGGAGGTAAGCGCATTCTTGTGGTTGGTGACTCTCAGGTAAGATACATTGACCGTGCTTTTTGTAATAGGAATAAGAAGATGAGAGATAGAGTGTGCTTCCCTGGAGCTGGTGTTGGGGACATTGTCAACAGGCTGGATAATATCATGTCAGGTAATGGGAGCAAGCCCATTATCTGTCTCAGTGCTGGTGGAAATGATATTGGGAAGGGTAGGAGAGAAGAGCTGCTAGATAAGTACAGGTCAGCTATAGATTTCATTAAGTCTAAGGGAGGGATCCCAATCATATGTAGCATCTTGCCTAGAAGGGGAGTAGGAAATGAATGGTTGTCTAGGGCAATTGGTGTAAATTGCTGGCTAGACAGATACTGCAAGGAACTTGCAATCCCATTCATTGACAACTGGAACAACTTTTATGGCAAACATGATATGTATGCAAGGGATGGGGTACATCTCTCTGGGGCTGGGGTGGTAGCACTTGCAGACTCGATTGAGAAGGCCATTGGTGAAATGCCTATGATTTTAAACTGATGGAAGATAGAGGTATGGGTGTGTGTGGGAAACAAGCAGGTTGCAACACTTGGGTTGGAAACAGTAAATGTATAAAAGGCATTCAGCATGAAGTTATAAATAAAGACAATAGATCAGGTCAGCAAACAAAGGGGGACAGCAGAGGGCAGCAAGGGACTAGCTCCCTTAAGGTTTACTATACTAATAGCAGGAGTGTAAGAAATAAGACAGATGAGCTAAGATTAATTGCAAGTGCAGGAAACATAGATATTATTGCTATAACAGAGACCTGGCTCAATCTGAAAGATAGAGAGATGCCCTCTGAATGTCACATACAAGGCTATAAATTATTCCACACTGACAGGGTCAACAGGAAAGGTGGTGGAGTAGCGATGTATGTCAGAGACAATTTAAATTGTTGTGTTAGACAAGATATTAAATTAGAAGCGTCAGCCACTGAATCTGTTTGGTTACAGCTTCTCGAGGGCCGAGAAAAACTAATTTTGGGTGTGATTTACAGGGCCCCAAATCTTGATAGGGAGTGCAGTAAACTTCTATGGGACGAAATTCGTAAGGCATCTACATACGAAAATGTTGTGCTAATGGGAGATTTCAACTATAGACAGATTGACTGGAGCAATTTGACAGGAAATTTAGAGTCAGGTGACTTTCTTGATACGATCCAGGATTGTTTTTTAAAACAGTTTGTGACAGAGCCAACTAGGGGAAATAACCTCCTTGACTTGGTTCTTGCCAGTAGGGAAACACTAATTAATAATCTTGAGGTTAATGATGAGCTTGGGGAAAGTGATCACAAATCACTCAGTTTTAATATATCATGGAATTCCCCTAATAATGGCAATCAAGTCTCCGTCCCTGACTTTCGCTTGGCTGATTTCATAGGACTGAAAAATTACTTAGGTGGGCTGAACTGGAATGACCTGACTAAGGGTCAGGTAGGTGGTGATGGTTGCCGATATGATGCTTTCCAGGGCATAGTTCTAGCTGCTCAGTCAAATTATGTTCCAAATAGGGAAATCAGATCAAACAAAAATGATCCTAAATGGATGAACAATAGATTAAAATATCTGATTGGTCAAAAGAGAGGCATATATAGGCAAATCAAAAGAGGAGAGGGGCAATTGAGAAATCGATATATTCAGTTAAAGAGAGAAATAAAAAAGGGAATTAGAAAAGCAAAAAGAGATTATGAGGTTAAAGTTGCAAGAGAATCGAAGACTAACCCAAAAGGATTCTTTCAGGTATACAGAAGTAAGATCAGGGACAAGATAGGCCCACTCAAAAGTTCCTCGGGTCAGCTCACTGACAGTGATAAGGAAATGTGTAGAATTTTTAACACATACTTCCTCTCAGTTTTTACACAGGAGGATACCAGCGATATTCCAGTAATGATAAATTATGTAGAACAGGACGATAATAAACTGTGCACTATTAGGGTCACAAGTGACATGGTCCTTAGGCAAATAGATAAATTAAAACCTAACAAATCCCCAGGCCCTGATGAACTGTATGCAAGGGTTCTAAAGGAATGTAAAGAGGAGCTTAGCACACCTTTGGCTAATCTTTTCAACATATCACTACAAACTGGCATGGTGCCAGATAAGTGGAAAATGGCAAATGTGATACCTATTTTCAAAACAGGTGACAGGTCCTTAGCTTCGAACTATGTAATAAAGTTGGTAGAATTACCGACAATATGTAAAGTAAAAGGACACAAGTGCAACTAATGTGACATTTATTGTGGCAACGTTTCGCTCTCCAGGAGCTTTATCAAGCCATTACAAACAATACATGGACACAGAGGGTATATAAAGGCTCAGAGTGAGGTGAATACTAGTGAGGTACCATTTCGATGTTCACTAGTGTAGTAGTAGTAGTAGTAGTAGTAGTAGTGACAAAAGTAATACAATATGGTAGAGCAATTAATTCGTACATGAGTAAAAGGATATAAAAGCTATTACTTGGGTAACATAAAAATAGGTTGGACAAATATAAACTGGAATGAGGCAGGTTGTTTCAGTGTTCACTCTCTGTGCTTTGTGTAGTATAACAGGAGAGACTATGTGATGGCAGGGTTTACTGTTTTCAGGAGGATTCTTGCTAAGACTTCGGAGATGGTGAAGCTGCCGTTGTTTTGTTTAATTGTATTCGAAACAGCGATCAGTGCTGATTCAAGGCACTTGCGTGTGCGGAAATTAGTTTCTTTTATCACTAATTGGGCGTCTCTGAATTTCATAAGATGATTGGTGGAATTTCGGTGTTGTACACAGGCGTTGTTTAAGTTGTCGTTCCTACATGCGTATATGTGTTCATTGAGGCGGGTGTCGAGGTTTCTTGCTGTTTCACCTACGTAGATCTTGTCACAGCCTCCACAGGGTATAGTGTAAACTCCTGCATTGACTGGTTCGTGGTGCTTGGGTTTTGTCCTGGTTAGATCCTTTATTGAAGTGGTAGAAGCGATGGCGACTCTGGTGTTAGCTTGTGAAAGTACTTTTGAGACGTTTAGTGCAACCTGGCTGTTGGGAAGAATTATAACTTTGTTGGGAGCGGTGTTGATGCGTGGAGAATTGATGATCTGAAGAGCTCTTTTCTTGCAGTCTTTGATGAAAAAAGAAGGAAATTGTAACTCAGTGAATGTTTGGTGAATGTAAGTACATTCCTCGTCAAGAAACTCAGGACTACAAATTCGGTATGCTCTTAGGAAAAACCCGATGATGATGCCTCTTTTGGTCTTGGTATCTTGACTGGAATAGAAGTGTGTGAGATCATTTTTATTGGTGGGTTTCCGATAAACTTGAAATCTTAGGTTGTTGTCTACTTTGTGAATGAGGACGTCGAGGAAAGGTAGCTTGTCATTGGACTCTTCTTCTAGTGTAAACTGAATCGCTGGTT
Source organism: Cherax quadricarinatus (assembly GCF_038502225.1). Taxonomy (NCBI): domain Eukaryota; kingdom Metazoa; phylum Arthropoda; class Malacostraca; order Decapoda; family Parastacidae; genus Cherax; species Cherax quadricarinatus. The sequence continues at coordinate 9,619,164 of NC_091382.1, forward strand.
CAACTGCGTTGAGCCTTGCCTGAAGATCCCGTACATCAAAACGTTTTGGAGTTATTACGAGGACATCGTCCACGTAACGTAACCAAGTGACGCTTGAAGGGATGATGTTGGCGAAGTGTTCGGACTCTAGGTGTTCCATGTATAAGTTGGCTAGGACGGCACTTATTGGGGACCCCATTCCCATGCCGTAGGTTTGTTTGTAGAGCTTGTTATTGAAGGAAAAACAGTTGAAGTTAACACAGAGTTCAATCAAGTCAACAAAATCTCCGGGAGGTAAAGGAAGATTAAGGTCCTGGTTGACTTTACGTCGTAGAACCTCGATGGCTTTTTTGGTAGGTACTTTTGTGAAGAGGGAAGTCACATCCAAACTGCTTAGTTTCTTGTTACGGATGGAGAGGTTACGGATGCGGTTGAGAAGGTCGCCTGAGTGTTTAAGATGAGCGGGGCTGATGGTCCCCAGAAGGCAGGAAAGATGTTTGGCAAGAACTCCGGCTAGTTTGTGTGGAGCACTGCCTATTCCTGACGTGATTGGTCTGAGAGGAATATTGTGTTTATGGGTCTTGGGTAAACCATACATGTGTGCTGGTTTAGGGTTGCTTGGTAACAAGTACAGAAGTTTCTTCCCTTCTCTAGTGCGTTTGAGTATTTGTCTGCTTTTGTATAGAAAGTCTTTGGTGAGCGTCTCCCACTGTTGAGTGCTGATAGGTTCGTATGTAGATTGATCATTCAAAAGGTCCATCATTTTAGTGTTGTAGTCACTGGTGTTGAGTATGACGACTCCACCTCCTTTGTCGGCGGTGGTGACGATAATGTTGGGGTCGTTGGCGAGGTCCTTAAGGGCAGTGATGTATCTTCTAGGAAGATTAGAAGAAGAAGGTTCACATAAAGCTGCAGTGAGAAGGCCCTGTATATAACCCTTCTGGAAGTTGCTGTCACTGTGTCTATGGTTCCTGGTAACAAGATTGAGTTGATAGTTAGGTTTGCGTATGTTGGTGGTAAATTTGAGTCCCAGACTCAGTGCTTGTTTCTCGTAGTCGGTTAAGGTGCGTGACGATAAGTTGTTTATCAGGGATTCGCGTCCCATTTCCTTCCACCGACTGTTAGTGCAGAGGTACTGAAGTTTGCGATTGAGTTTGATCTTCTGTTGGAGGTTAGCTGTGGTGACTGTGCTGAGAATATGCTCAGCAGTGTGTTGGTCAATCTGAAGATTGGCCCTCATATTCCTTGCAGTTTCAAAGGTTTCCTTAGCGATGTTAGAAAGTTCTTCGGCACATTCAGTTAAGTAAGCTTGGGTAGCTGGAGAGAAGGGGTGCTTGGAGTTGGAGAGTTGTGCAGGAGTAGACTTAGGGATCACCTTCTCTGCCAGGCAATCTTGTAGGAAGTTGTGTCTGGACACCGCAACATAATGGACATTTCATGCAGACGTTATTTGGACACCCTTCTTCGTGCTCACAGCTATCGCAACAGACACAACTTCCTACAAGATTGCCTGGCAGAGAAGGTGATCCCTAAGTCTACTCCTGCACAACTCTCCAACTCCAAGCACCCCTTCTCTCCAGCTACCCAAGCTTACTTAACTGAATGTGCCGAAGAACTTTCTAACATCGCTAAGGAAACCTTTGAAACTGCAAGGAATATGAGGGCCAATCTTCAGATTGACCAACACACTGCTGAGCATATTCTCAGCACAGTCACCACAGCTAACCTCCAACAGAAGATCAAACTCAATCGCAAACTTCAGTACCTCTGCACTAACAGTCGGTGGAAGGAAATGGGACGCGAATCCCTGATAAACAACTTATCGTCACGCACCTTAACCGACTACGAGAAACAAGCACTGAGTCTGGGACTCAAATTTACCACCAACATACGCAAACCTAACTATCAACTCAATCTTGTTACCAGGAACCATAGACACAGTGACAGCAACTTCCAGAAGGGTTATATACAGGGCCTTCTCACTGCAGCTTTATGTGAACCTTCTTCTTCTAATCTTCCTAGAAGATACATCACTGCCCTTAAGGACCTCGCCAACGACCCCAACATTATCGTCACCACCGCCGACAAAGGAGGTGGAGTCGTCATACTCAACACCAGTGACTACAACACTAAAATGATGGACCTTTTGAATGATCAATCTACATACGAACCTATCAGCACTCAACAGTGGGAGACGCTCACCAAAGACTTTCTATACAAAAGCAGACAAATACTCAAACGCACTAGAGAAGGGAAGAAACTTCTGTACTTGTTACCAAGCAACCCTAAACCAGCACACATGTATGGTTTACCCAAGACCCATAAACACAATATTCCTCTCAGACCAATCACGTCAGGAATAGGCAGTGCTCCACACAAACTAGCCGGAGTTCTTGCCAAACATCTTTCCTGCCTTCTGGGGACCATCAGCCCCGCTCATCTTAAACACTCAGGCGACCTTCTCAACCGCATCCGTAACCTCTCCATCCGTAACAAGAAACTAAGCAGTTTGGATGTGACTTCCCTCTTCACAAAAGTACCTACCAAAAAAGCCATCGAGGTTCTACGACGTAAAGTCAACCAGGACCTTAATCTTCCTTTACCTCCCGGAGATTTTGTTGACTTGATTGAACTCTGTGTTAACTTCAACTGTTTTTCCTTCAATAACAAGCTCTACAAACAAACCTACGGCATGGGAATGGGGTCCCCAATAAGTGCCGTCCTAGCCAACTTATACATGGAACACCTAGAGTCCGAACACTTCGCCAACATCATCCCTTCAAGCGTCACTTGGTTACGTTACGTGGACGATGTCCTCGTAATAACTCCAAAACGTTTTGATGTACGGGATCTTCAGGCAAGGCTCAACGCAGTTGAACCAGCGATTCAGTTTACACTAGAAGAAGAGTCCAATGACAAGCTACCTTTCCTCGACGTCCTCATTCACAAAGTAGACAACAACCTAAGATTTCAAGTTTATCGGAAACCCACCAATAAAAATGATCTCACACACTTCTATTCCAGTCAAGATACCAAGACCAAAAGAGGCATCATCATCGGGTTTTTCCTAAGAGCATACCGAATTTGTAGTCCTGAGTTTCTTGACGAGGAATGTACTTACATTCACCAAACATTCACTGAGTTACAATTTCCTTCTTTTTTCATCAAAGACTGCAAGAAAAGAGCTCTTCAGATCATCAATTCTCCACGCATCAACACCGCTCCCAACAAAGTTATAATTCTTCCCAACAGCCAGGTTGCACTAAACGTCTCAAAAGTACTTTCACAAGCTAACACCAGAGTCGCCATCGCTTCTACCACTTCAATAAAGGATCTAACCAGGACAAAACCCAAGCACCACGAACCAGTCAATGCAGGAGTTTACACTATACCCTGTGGAGGCTGTGACAAGATCTACGTAGGTGAAACAGCAAGAAACCTCGACACCCGCCTCAATGAACACATATACGCATGTAGGAACGACAACTTAAACAACGCCTGTGTACAACACCGAAATTCCACCAATCATCTTATGAAATTCAGAGACGCCCAATTAGTGATAAAAGAAACTAATTTCCGCACACGCAAGTGCCTTGAATCAGCACTGATCGCTGTTTCGAATACAATTAAACAAAACAACGGCAGCTTCACCATCTCCGAAGTCTTAGCAAGAATCCTCCTGAAAACAGTAAACCCTGCCATCACATAGTCTCTCCTGTTATACTACACAAAGCACAGAGAGTGAACACTGAAACAAGCTGCCTCATTCCAGTTTATATTTGTCCAACCTATTTTTATGTTACCCAAGTAATAGCTTTTATATCCTTTTACTCATGTACGAATTAATTGCTTTTGTCACTACCACTACCACTACTACTACTACTACTACCACTAGTGAACATCGAAATGGTACCTCACTAGTATTCACCTCACTCTGAGCCTTTATATACCCTCTGTGTCCATGTATTGTTTGTAATGGCTTGATAAAGCTCCTGGAGAGCGAAACGTTGCCACAATAAATGTCACATTAGTTGCACTTGTGTCCTTTTACTTTACAGTGAGTTAGACCTGATAGCTTGTGCTACCAGGTCGGTTGCCGTGTTCCTCCCTTAAGTCAATGTGACCTGACCTGACTAGGTTGGGTGCATTGGCTTAAGCCGGTAGGAGACTTGGACCTGCCTCGCATGGGCCAGTAGGCCTTCTGCAGTGTTCCTTCGTTCTTATGTTCTTATGTTCTTAACACCCCTTGCTGTCTTCAAGAAGGCGCTGGACAAGCACCTGAAGTCAGTACCTGATCAGTGGGCCTGTGTTTCGTACGTTGGTTTGCGTACGGCCAGCAATAACAGCCTGGTTGATCAGACACTGATCCACCGCGAGGGCAATGACCCTTGAAACCCCTCTCCAGGTATACTCCAGGTAAGCACGTCAGTAAATTAGAGAAAGTGCAAAGGTTTGCAACAAGATTAGTCCCGAAGCTAAGGGGTATGTCCTACGACGAAAGGTTAAGGGAAATCGACCTGACGACACTGGAGGACAGGAAGGACAGGGGGGGACATGATAACGACATATCAAATACTGAGAGGAACTGACAAGATGTATAGGGACAGGATGATTCAGAGATGAAACACAGCAACAAGAGGTCACAACTGGAAGCTGAAAACTAAGATGAGACACAGGGATGTTAGGAAGTATTTCTTCAGCCACAAAGTTGCCAGGAAGTGCATCAATCTGGAGAGTGAAGTATTGGAGGCAGGATCCATACACAGCTTTAAGAAAAGGTGCGATAAAGGTCATTGAACAGGGAGAGAGTGAAACTAGTGGCGACTAGTGAAGAGGCGGGGCCAGGAGCTGTGAACTGACCCTTGCAACCACAAATAGGTGATTACGTGTTATTTTAATTCTCTCTCTCTCTCTCTTGTGATGCTGTAACTCTGACTCCGTACATGGGAGGGACACCCACTGACCCCGTACATGGGAGGGACACCCACTGACCCCGTACATGGGAGGGACACCCACTGACCCCGTACATGGGAGGGACACCCACTGACCCCGTACATGGGAGGGACACCTACTGACTCCGTACATGGGAGGGACACCCACTGACCCCGTACATGGGAGGGACACCCACTGACCCCGTACATGGGAGGGACATCCACTGACTCCGTACATGGGAGGGACACCCACTGACCCCGTACGTGGGAGGGACACCCACTGACTCCGTACATGGGAGGGACATCCACTGACTCCGTACATGGGAGGGACACCCACTGACCCCGTACATGGGAGGGACATCCACTGACTCCGTACATGGGAGGGACACCCACTGACCCCGTACATGGGAGGGACATCCACTGACTCCGTACATGGGAGGGACACCCACTTACCCCGTATATGGGAGGGACACCCACTGACCCCGTACATGGGAGGGACACCCACTGACTCCGTACATGGGAAGGACACCCACTGACTCCGTACATGGGAGGGACACCCACTGACTCCGTACATGGGAGGGACACCCACTGACCCCGTACACGGGAGGGACACTCACTGACTCCGTACATGGGAGGGACACCCACTGACCCCGTACATGGGAGGGACACCCACTGACTCCGTACATGGGAGGGACACCTGCTGACCCCGCACATAGGACACCCACTGACCCCGTACATGGGAGGGACACCCACTGACCCCGTACATGGGAGGGACACCCACTGACCCCGTACATGGGAGGGACACCCACTGACTCCGTACATGGTGGGACACCCACTGACTCCGTACATGGTGGGACACCCACTGACTCCGTACATGGGAGGGACACCCACTGACTCCGTACATGGGAGGGACACCCACTGACTCCGTACATGGGAGGGACACCCACTGACTCCGTACATGGGAGGGACACCCACTGACTCCGTACATGGGAGGGACACCCACTGACTCCGTACATGGGAGGGACCCCGTACATAACACACCGACCCCCGGTACGTAACACACACTGATCCCCCGTACATAACACAACACTGATCCCTGTACATAACACACACTGACCCCCTGTACATAACACACACTGACCCCCCGTACATAACACACACTGACCCCCTGTACATAACACACACTGACCCCCTGTACATAACACACACTGATCCCCTGTACATAACACACAGACCCCCTGTACATAACACACACTGACCCCCGTACATAACACACACTGACCCCCGCACATAACACACGCTGACCCCCTGTGCATAACACACACTGACCCCCCGTACATAACACACCCCCGTATAACACACACACTGACCCCTTGTACATAATACATGACTCCCTGTACATAACACACACTGACCCCCTGTACAGAACACACACTGACCCCCCCGTACATAACACACACTGACCCCCGTACATACACACTGACCTCCCGTACATAACACACGCTGACCCCCTGCCTCGCATGGGCCAGTAGGCCTTCTGCAGTGTTCCTTCGTTCTTATGTTCTTATGTTCTTATAACACACGCTGATCCCCCGTACATAACACACACTGACCCCCCGTACATAACACACGCTGACCTCCTGTACATAACACACACTGACCCCCTGTACATAACACACACTGACCCCCTGTACATAACACACACTGACCCCCTGTACATAACACACACTGACCCCCTGTACATAACACACACTGACCCCCGTACATAACACACACTGACCCCCCCGTACATAACACACACTGACCCCCCGTACATAACACACACTGACCCCCGCACATAACACACGCTGACCCCCTGTGCATAACACACACTGACCCCCCTGTACATAACACACACACCCCCGTATAACACACACACTGACCCCTTGTACATAATACATGACTCCCTGTACATAACACACACTGACCCCGCTGTACATAACACACACTGACCCCCCTGTACATAACACACACTGACCCCCTGTACATAACACAACACTGAGCCTGGTACTGAGGAAGGCAGCTCACTAAGCCCCGACACACTTTAAGCAAGCATCAGCGTAAGCATCGTAGCTCGGAGGTTGAATGGTCAATCTATAACCGTAAAGACCCGGGTTTGACTACTGGTTGAGAGAAGAAATACTGTAAGTTTCCTTACACCTGCTTCCCTATTTCACCTAGCAGGAAAATGGGTACCCGAGAGTTAGCAACTTCCTAGTTTAATATACCACGGAACGTGTGGGGTTAGAACCCATGGCGAGTGAATCGTAAAACTCCAGGCCAGTGCGTTAACCAATGAGCCGACACACTCGCCATAGGTTTAAATCACACCCGTTCCGTGGTTTGTTTACAATCGTTTCGTTGCAATTCGTGAATCAAGATGAATTTCAAGAAAGCATATTCCAGATTCAATATTATTATTTGCATTCCTATATGCAAATTTTGCAGAGTCTATATAACTGAGGTAGTTGCTCGGGGTTTATAGGGCCACTGACAGCGTATACCGTATCGAGCCCTACAATTATGGTACATCTCTCAGTCACGATATTAATGGATATGAAGAATTAGACACATGTGCAACATCTGGATATCTTTACTGTAGACGTTTCGCCATCCAGTGACTTTATCAACAATATATTACTTGTGTATATGTTCCAACAATATTGATAGGGAGGCTTCATTGTTAAGCCTAGTCACGTGACCCCCCTCTCAGGTAGGCCGTTTCTGAAAGCCCTCTACCTCACTCTCCACTAGACCTAAGGGAATGGCAGACGGATAGGTTGGGGGTCCGCCAAATTCTAGAACAGACTGTAGAACTATATAGAAAAGACGATATAATCGGTCCCTCAGCCGCCTCGGAGTTGAAGACCACTGTAGTCTTGAACAACTTTCTTTATTCTGCACCTCTGTTATCTTATCAATGCCTGATCCCTCTCCACAGCTGTTCCCTCCCACGGCTCCCTCTCCACACCTGTTCCCTCCCACGGCTCCCTCTCCACACCTGTTCCCTCCCACGGCTCCCTCCCCACAGCTGTTCCCTCCCACGGCTCCCAATCCACAGCTGTTCCCTCCCACGGCTCCCTCTCCACAGCTGTTCCCTCCCACGGCTCCCTCCCCACAGCTGTTCCCTCCCACGGCTCCCTCTCCACACCTGTTCCCTCCCTACTGTTCCTTCTCTACACCTGCCATCGCTATCAATCAATCACCTTCACGACCTGGCTCCTATTAACATGTTCAATGCCTCTTGCCAATGGATTTCCCGAGCACCTGCAACCGCAGCCGCAGCCACACCTGCGCCCGCAGCCACACCATTACCTGAATCATTATCCATCATATATATGTCGTGCCGAATAGGCAGAACTTGCTATCTTGGCTTAAATATCAACGCTCATCTTGCAATATAGGACAAGCGAAAATTTGTGTATGCAATAATTTCGCCAAAATCATTCTGAACCTAACGAAAAAAATATATTTCACTGTGTTCGTTTAGCATTAAATTATTGTAAACAAATCTAAAATATATTTAGTTGGCTAAAATAAGTTGTTCTTGTTATAAGGTTAGGTAAGTTTCCTAAGATGCTTTTGGAGCAAAATTAAAATTTTTTACATTAACATTAATGAAAAATATGTATCTTTAAACATATAAGAGGAAATTTCAGAAAGGACTTAATTTTAAACGAGTTCTTGCTAACTGACCAGTTTTACATATTCGGCACGACATTATATATATATATATATATATATATATATATATATATATATATATATATATATATATATATATATATATATATATATATTTGGGAGTGGATGTGTCAGCAGATGGATCTATGACAGATGAGGTGAATCATAGAATTGATGAGGGGAAAAGAGTGAGTGGTGCACTTAGGAGTCTGTGGAGACAAAGAACTTTGTCCTTGGAGGCAAAGAGGGGAATGTATGAGAGTATAGTTTTACCAACGCTCTTATATGGGTGTGAAGCGTGGGTGATGAATGTTGCAGCGAGGAGAAGGCTGGAGGCAGTGGAGATGTCATGTCTGAGAGCAGTGTGTGGTGTGAATATAATGCAGAGAATTCGTAGTTTGGAAGTTAGGAGGAGGTGCGGGATTACCAAAACTGTTGTCCAGAGGGCTGAGGAAGGGTTGTTGAGGTGGTTCGGACATGTAGAGAGAATGGAGCGAGACAGAATTACTTCAAGAGTGTATCAATCTGTAGTGGAAGGAAGGCGGGGTAGGGGTCGGCCTAGGAAAGGTTGGAGGGAGGGGGTAAAGGAAGTTTTGTGTGCGAGGGGCTTTGATTTCCAGCAAGCATGCGTTAGCGTGTTTGATAGGAGTGAATGGAGACAAATGGTTTTTAATACTTGACGTGCTGTTGGAGTGTGAGCAAAGTAACATTTATGAGCGGATTCAGGGAAACCAGCAGGCCGGACTTGAGTCCTGGAGATGGGAAGTACAGTGTCTGCACTCTGAAGGAGGGGTGTTAATGTTGCAGTTTTAACATAATGGAGGAACACTGCAGAAGGCCTACTGGCCCATGCGAGGCAGGTCCTTATCAACACGACCTCTACCTAAAGCTACCCAAGAAATAACTCCCGTACCCAATGACACCAATCAAACCCAGGCCCTCCCACTCATATATTTGTCCAGTCTCTTCTTAAAGCTACCCAAGGTCCTAACCTCTATCACCCCACTGGGAAGACTGTTCCACGCATCTACAACTCTGTTAGAAAACCAGTACTTGTTAGGCAAGACTGATGGACTGATTACATCGTCTTCAAGTATCTTCTGCTTCTATCAACTTTTCTGTACTTGACTGAAGAAGCCTACTGTGTAGGCGAAACGTTTCATAATAAAGATACCTAACTGTTGCATATGTGTCTTACCTAACAACCTGTCGGTATTTTATACCATTTTAATGTTCAATCTGTCAGACACTGCAACACAAGGGTATCTTGGTACAGACCTACAATCAACTTCGACAACTTCCACTAGTGAGAGCGGCTGGATTTGAGAAGGACCTGACCTTTCAACATCTGAGTTCTTACCTCTCCTAGTGGCCTACGTCTCACCTCTTGGCGCTATAAAAGCTCCATCCTGTCACTTCATCTCCATATTGTTTCATACCATGGAACAATGCTCTTCTCCAGACTGAGGGACTGACCACCTCAAAACTTTAAGGGTGATGGACTGATTACATCGTCTTCAAGTATCTTCTGCTTCTATCAACTTTTCTGTACTTGACTGAAGAAGCCTACTGTGTAGGCGAAACGTTTCATAATAAAGATACCTAACTGTTGCATATGTGTCTTACCTAACAACCTGTCGGTATTTTATACCATTTTAATGTTCAACCAGTACTTACCTATGTCCTTTCTAAATCTAAATTTATCCAACTTAAATCCATTATTTCTGGTTCTTAGCTGGTTCGACACCCTCAATACTTTATTCATATCTCTCTCGTTTATGCCCGTCATCCACTTATACACTTCGATGATATCTCCCCTCATTCTACGCCTCTCCAGAGAGTGGAGATTTAAGGCTTTAAGTCTATCTTCATACGGGAGGTTCCTTACACAGTAAATCATTTTAGTCATTCTTCTCTGTATGTTCTCTAATGAGTCTATGTCCATCCTGTAGTAAGGGGACCAAAACTGAGCAGCATAATCTAAATGAGGCCTCACTAGTGATGTATAGAGCTGTAAAATAACTTTAGGACTTCTGTTACTTATACTTCTTGAGATAAATCCAAGTAATCTGTTGGCCTTGTTGCGCACACTAAGGCACTGCTGTCTTGGCTTTATATTTCTGCTTACCATGACTCCCAAGTCTTTTTCACATTCTGTATGACCAAGCTCTACTTCACCTAGATTATAGCTCCGAGGGTTATTTTCATTACCAAGGGCAAGTACCTCACACTTATCCACATTGAACTGCATCTTCCATTTCTCAGACCAAGACATTAATTTGTCCAAATCGTCCTGGAGTTCATTGATATCCTCCTCAGAGTGAATTATACGGCCTATCTTTGTATCATCAGCAAACTTACTCATGTCACTCGTAATCCCTTCATCAAGGTCATTAATGTAAATTATGAACAAGAGAGGGCCTAAAACTGATCCTTGTGGAACGCCACTAGTGACTAATCCCGAATAAACTGGCAAGACAGTGATGGAGTGGATGATGGTGAAAGTTTTTCTTTTTCGGGCCACCCTGCCTTGGTGGGAATCGGCCAGTGTGTTGTTAATAATAATAATAATAATAATAATTATATATATATATATATATATATATATATATATATATATATATATATATATATATATATATATATATATATATATATATATATATATATATAATTATATATGTCGTGCCGAATATGTAAAACTGGTCAATTAGCAAGAACTCATTTAAAATTAAGTCTTTTCTAAAATTTTCTCTTATACGTTTAAAGATATATTTTTTTCATTAATGTTAATGTAAAAAATTATAATTTTGCATCAAAAGAATCTTAGAAAACTTACCTAACCTTATTATAACAAGAACAATTTATTTTAGCCTAACCCAACTAAATATATTTTAGATTTGTTTACAATAATTTAATACTAAACAAACACAGTGAAATATATATTTATCGTTAGGTTCAGAATGATTTTGGCGAAATTATTGCATACACAAATTTTCACTTGTTCTATATGGCAAGATGAACGTTGCTATTTAAGCCAAGATCGCAAGTTCTGCCTATTCGGCACGACATATATATATATATATATATATATATATATATATATATATATATATATATATATACATATATATATATATATACATATATATATATATATATATATATATATATATATATATATAATATATATATATATATATATATATATATATATATATATAAACGCATTTAGATGCTAGAAGGTAGGGTGTGGGGGCCAGGACGCAGCAGTTATTGGGTGTGGGTGGCAACACTGAGGTGCTTGAGAGAGTAACAGGTTGTTCTGGGAATTTGTAGATGAATGGTTCAGAGAACCGACATGTTGATAAATTAGACACATGTGCAACTCTTGAGTATCTTTATTGAGGAAACGTTTCGCCACACAGTGGCTTCATCAGTCCATACGTAGGTAAGACACATGCAACAGTTAGGTATCTTTATTTCGAAACGTTTCGCCTACACAGTAGGCTTCTTCAGTCGAGTACAGAAAAGTTGATAGAAGCAGAAGATCCTTGAAGATGATGTAATCAGTCCATCACCCTTAAAGTTTAAGGGTGATGGACTGATTACATCGTCTTCAAGTATCTTCTGCTTCTATCAACTTTTCTGTACTTGACTGAAGAAGCCTACTGTGTAGGCGAAACGTTTCGAAATAAAGATACCTAACTGTTGCATATGTGTCTTACCTAACAACCTGTCGGTATTTTATACCATTTTAATGTTCAGTCCATACGTAGGAGAAACTTGAAGAACAGGAGGAGAATGAGGTAATCAGTCCCTCAACCTTGAGTAGATGTGTTCAGTCCATCAATCTTGAATAGAATACGGCATATGAGCGGAGAAGCAGCTTATAAGCCGTATGGTAGGAGAGGTGCAGCAGTCATAGGTGGTGTCACATTTGTTCAATGTGGAAGTAGGTCATGCCCAAGAACTAGGCAAGCGAAGAATTCCCAAGTATTAAGATCCTAAGAAGTTGCAGTGTCTGACAGGTTTGCAGATGAATGGTTCAGAGAACCGACATGTTGATCTGGGATCTTAATACTTGGGAATTCTTCGCTTGCCTAATTCTTGGGCACGACCTACTTCCACATTGAACAAATGTGACACCACCTATGACTGCTGCACCTCTCCTGCCATACGGCTTATAAGCTGCTTCTCCGCTCATATGCCGTATTCTACTCAAGATTGATGGACTGAACACATCGACTCAAGGTTGAGGGACTGATTACCTCATTCTCCTCCTGTTCTTCAAGTTTCTCCTACGTATGGACTGATGAAGCCACTGTGTGGCGAAACGTTTCCTCAATAATGATACCCAAGAGTTGCACATGTGTCTAATTGTTCTGGGAATACTGTTGTTAGGTAAGACACATATGCAACAGTTAGGTATCTTTATTATGAAAAGTTTCGCCTACACAGTAGGCTTCTTCAGTCGAGTACAGAAAAGTTGATAGAAGCAGAAGATACTTGAAGACGATGTAATCAGTCCATCACCCTTAAAGTTTTGAGGTGGTCAGTCCCTCAGTCTGGAGAAGAGCATTGTTCCATAGTATGAAACAATATGGAGATGAAGTGACAGGATGGAGCCTTATATAGCGCCAAGAGGTGAGACGTAGGTCACTAGAAGAGGTAAGAACTCAGATGTTGAGAGGTCAGGTCCCTCTCAAATCCAGCCGCTCTCACTAGTGGAAGTTGTCGAAGTTGATTGCAGGTCTGTACCAAGATACCCTTGTGTTGCAGTGTCTGACAGATTGAACATTAAAATGGTATAAAATACCGACAGATTGTTAGGTAAGACACATATGCAACAGTTAGGTATCTTTATTTCGAAACGTTTCGCCTACACAGTAGGCTTCTTCAGTCGAGTACAGAAAAGTTGATAGAAGCAGAAAATACTTGAAGACGATGTAATCAGTCCATCACCCTTAATGTTTTGAGGTGGTCAGTCCCTCAGTCTGGAGAAGAGCATTGTTCCATAGTGTGAAACAATATGGATAGGCTCCATCCTGTCACTTCATCTCCATATTGTTTCATACTATGGAACAATGCTCTTCTCCAGACTGAGGGACTTACCACCTCAAAACTTTAAGGGTGATGGACTGATTACATCGTCTTCAAGTATTTTCTGCTTCTATCAACTTTTCTGTACTCGACTGAAGAAGCCTACTGTGTAGGCGAAACGTTTCGAAATAAAGATACCTAACTGTTGCATATGTGTCTTACCTAACAAGGTCATTGATATATATTATAAACAACAACGGGCCCAAGACTGATCCCTGGGGAACGCCACTTCTTACAGATCCCCACTCGGATTTTACCCCATTTATGGACACTCTCTGCTTCCTGTCAGTGAGCCATGACTCGATCCACGAGAGCACTTTTCCCCCAATGCCATGAGCTGCCACTTTCTTTAATAGTCTTTGGTGCGGAACTCTATCAAAAGCCTTACTAAAATCTAAGTAAATAATATCAAACTCTTTATCGTGGTCAACAGCCTCAAAAGCTTTACTGAAGAAAGTTAATAAATTAGTTAGACAAGACCGGCCTCTTATGAATCCATGCTGAGTATCATTAATCAATCTATTCTTATCGAGATGGCTTCTTATAATCTGAGCTATAATTGAATCTAGTAATTTGCCTACAATTGAGGTCAGGCTTATTGGGCGGTAATTTGACTGTAACGACTTGTCCCCTGTTTTAAAAATAGGAATTACATTAGCCATCTTCCACATATCAGACACTACACCTGTTTGAAGAGATATATTAAAAATATTAGCTAATGGTTCACAGAGTTCCATTTTGCATTCCTTAAAAACCCTTGGAAAAACCTCATCAGGACCCGGTGACTTATTTTGCTTCAGTCTGTCTATCTGCTTCACAACCATTTCACTAGTGACTGTGATGTTACATAATTTATCTTCTTCTAGCCCACTATAAAAATTAATTACAGGAATATTGTTAGTGTCTTCCTGTGTAAAAACCGAGAGAAAATAATTATTTAAAATCGAGCACATTTCATTCTCTTTGTCAGTAAGATGCACATAGTTATTTTTAAGGGGACCTATCTTATCTCTAACTTTTGTTCTATAGACCTGGAAAAAACTTTTTGGGTTAGTTTTAGAATCCCTAGCAACTTTAATTTCATAGTCCCTTTTAGCTTTTCTTATGCTGCACTTCCTACAAGAGTGATGGACTGAACACATCGATTCCAGGTTGAGGGACTGATTACCTCAAACTTCTACTCTCCTTACCCACTTCTACTTTGTATTGGACTGACGAAGCCACTGTGTGGCGAAACGTTCCTTCAATAAAGATTCCCATGTGTTGCATAAGTGTCTCAATTCTTCAACTTGTCGGTTTTCAAAACCATTCATCACATCTGTCAGACACTGCAACATCATGAGATCTTGGTACAAAGACTTCAACGCTTGCCCAACCTTTGGACGACGACCTACTTACACTAGTGGCAGGTCCCACTGTGATCCCGCCTCCTTCTGCTTCAACTCATCTCACTGCAGTATATAAGCCACCTCTCTCGCCCTATGCTGTACTTCCTACAAGAGTGATGGACTGAACACATCGATTCCAGGTTGAGGGACTGATTACCTCAAACTTCTACTCTCCTTACCCACTTCTACTTTGTATTGGACTGATGAAGCCACTGTGTGGCGAAACGTTTCTTCAATAAAGATTCCCATGTGTTGCACAAGTGTCTCAATTCTTCAACTTGTCGGTTTTCAAAACCATTCATCACACACACAGCTTTTCTTATCCCCTTTTTAATGTCCCTCTTAATGTCAATATACTGATTCATAAGATGACCTTCACCTCTTTTGATACGCCTATAAATTCCTTTCTTATGGCCTAGTAGATATTTGAGCCTATTATTCATCCATTTTGGGTCATTTCTATTTGATCTAATTTCTTTATACGGGATAAACGTTCTTTGAGCAGCATGTATAGTGTTCAGAAAACTGTCATATTGATAGCTCACTTCGTTACCCCAGTCAACAGATAATAAGTGTTCTCTAAGCCCATCGTAATCTGCTAAGCGAAAATCTGGGACTGTTACTGAGTTATCGCTACTATCGTACTTCCATTCAATGCTAAATGTAACTGATTTGTGGTCGCTAGCACCCAGTTCCTCTGAAATTTCTAAATTATTAACAAGGGATTCATTGTTTGCCAGAACTAAGTCAAGCAGGTTATTTCCCCTTTTAGGTTCTGTCACAAACTGCTTCAGAAAACAATCCTGAACTACTTCTAAGAAGTCGTATGATTCTAAATTCCCAGTCAAGAAATTCCAATCAATATGACTAAAGTTAAAGTCTCCTAGAATTACTACATTATCGTGCCTTGTCGCCTTAACAATTTCCTCCCATAGTAGTCTCCCCTGGTCCCTATCTAAGTTTGGGGGACGGTATATCACTCCTAAAATCAGTTTTTCATGCCCCTCTGAAAATTTTATCCAAACAGACTCTGTATGTGTTACTTCAGACTTAATACCCGTTTTTATGCAACAGTTCAAGCGATCTCGGACATACAATGCCACCCCACCCCCTTTCCCGATACTTCTATCTACTTGGAACAATTTAAAACCCTGAATGTGACATTCCGCAGGCATGTCCCGACTTTTTGAATTAAACCACGTCTCAGTTAAGGCAAATAGTACATCAATGTTACCTGCACTAGCAACTAATCTCAACTCGTCCATCTTATTCCTAGCACTACGGCTATTAGCATAATAAACATTGAAAGACTCTCCTTTCTCTTTACCCTTCCTGCTCATTTCTGTTTTTCTACTAAACCTATTACTGTCCTTATCACCCAGTGTCACTGGCTTTTCAATATCTACCTCGTTCTGCTTATTACTAGTTCCCCTAGAACTCATAATATTACTACTGTTTTCCTGCCAAAACCCATACCACTAACTATTCCTAGTTTAAAGTCCTAACAGCTCCCTCCACTGCAGTTGCCACTGCTCCCACCCCAGACCTAGATAAGTGAACCCCATCCCTGGCATACATGTCATTTCTGCCATAGAAGAGGTCCCAGTTGTCAATGAATGTTACCGCATTTTCCTTACAGTATTTGTCCAGCCAGCAATTGACACCAATTGCCCTGGACAACCATTCATTTCCAACTCCTCTCCTTGTCAAAATACCACATATGACAGGGTTCCCACCCTTCCTCCTAATTATTTCTATTGCTGACCTATACCTGCTAATCAGGTCTTCACTCCTACGTCTGCCAACATCGTTGCCTCCAGCACTGAGACAGATAATAGGATTGCTCCCATTACCTCTCATGATGTCATCCAGACGGCTAACAATATCCTCCATCCCAGCCCCAGGAAAGCAAACCCTCTGTCTCCTACTCCTGTCCTTCAAGCAGAACGCCCTATCCATATACCTAACTTGGCTATCCCCAACAACAACAATATTCTTACCTTCCTTGGTGTCATTCGTCGTGACGTTCCCAGTAGTCGACTCACATTCGTCGGGTAGCACTGAGAATGTATTAGATGTTTCCACAACAGTTTCCACGGCAGTCTCTTTCTTCTTCATCGTTTCTACCTTTC